>NW_016107795.1:1025159-1040859 GCF_001604975.1 Cebus imitator
TCCATGATGAACATAGATGCAAAAATCTTCAATAAAATACTGACAAGCCGATTGCAACAGCACATCAAAAAGCTTATCCACCATGATCAAGTAGGCTTCATCCCAGGGATGCAAGGCTGGTTCAACGTATGCAAGTCTATAAACGTAATTCACCACATAAACAGAACCAAAGACAAAAACCACATGATTATCTCAATTGATGCAGAGAAGGCCTTTGACAAAATTCAACAGCCTTTATGCTCAAAGATATTTTTTAAAAGATAAATACATTGAAGGATCATATGGATTCATACTGAACTTGCCAAACCAATGGGAAATGCCAGCTCCAGTGATGTGTGACATTAGTAATTGTAATCATAATGGTGATGATGTGAGAGTAATAATAATGATATTGATAGCTGTAATCTGTTGAGACTCTCCTAAGTATCAGGCATAATATTTTGTATTTTATATGAATGTTTTCATGTAATTCTCATATACACATCAGATTCAAAGCAGATGCTGGTGACTGAAGCTAGAGTGAGGGGTGGTGGACAGGGTTCACGTGCCTGAAATGGGGCTATGATTTACCAAGTCAGTTCAGTGTGAACAAGGGTATCCCACTAGCATTAACTTCATAAGCCTACCAGCAACTTCCAATATTTGTTTTCTTTTTGTTCATGTGATTCTCAATTCTGCCTCCTCTCCTACTCCACAAGAACCCAGATCCTATGACAAACACGATGTTCCTTCCAGGGTTCTCTTATCTTTGTCTCATGGGATCTTTACATCTTGTTATATATGGGCCCTTCCAATTATCCTTTTTAAAATATCTATTAAACCTAAGGAAATCCAAGTATTTTGGCATCAAATATATCATAAAAATCTATTTGTATTTAAACACCAGTGCTAGAGAAGGGAGAAATATCTCATTCCTATTTAATGACATTCTAATTACAATTGAAAATTATTTAAAATCCTAAAGTAAAATAAAACACAAATGCCACCAAATGGTCTTATTCTTACATATGAATATGCACAGTAGAGGAAATTGTAAAAGGTACTATCAACTGGATACAGGCAGAAAGGGGACCAGAAGGCAAGTTTGAATCTTCTGCATCTTAGGCTAGTAACACATTGTAACTCAATTCAATTCCATTTAAACACCTGCCTACGCAATAGGCACTAGAGCTGTTCAATGCTACACTATAATTTTATACTCTAAAATCTGCTGTAGAAATTGTAATAATTTAATAATCAAATTTTGACTAATAAATTATGAATCATTGTTGAATATACATGACTCAATGAGAAGAAATAATAAGATAGTGGGCAACTAAGGTAAAAAGTTATTCATATCATACTTCTGGAATGTTCTAAAAAGAATATAATGTGAATTATCTTTGTGATATATTACTATTAATAGTAGGCACTAGTCCAAAGCATACTATTCATTTTGCTTTTACAAATGATGGGGAAGAAAATCTTTCAATGCTCGATATGCCATGTAAATGGCTTCTCAAAGAGCTTTCTGTAGTTTTATAGGAAAACTAAGGCCCAATGTTTATTTTTCAAGGGAAGAGCCAATGAACTTGGAGCCAAAGTGTAATACGGATCCAGACCTGATTCTATCATAAGTACCATGTCCATAGGAAAGCCACTTCAACTCACTGTACTTTTCTTACCTATAGGAGATTAGACTGATAAAGTATCAGGTTTATTCTGGCTCTAACATTCGCAAATGCCATGAAATGCACCCCCCAATAAATTAAGATTAAATGAATCCCCAAACCCCAAATATGGTAATTGTAATCATTTCTTATAAAACATAAGAATGAGACATAAGAATTTTATATGAGATACCAGCACAATTTGCTATCTGAGTCAGTCTCAAGCAACATTTAATAAGTAAATATACAGCTAAGCAGTGGACTATAATGCTTTTACACAGCCAGAAAATAGCAATATTCCTAAAATTAATGAAAGCATACACAAATCCACTCAGGATGCTAGGAGACAAACAGCTAATTGATATGAGCTTATAAACTGTATTCTTCCCAGACTATTCATCTTATGACATCAGCACCCTGAAGCCACATGCAGAGGATGAACCAGACTCCCCAATGCTCTATAGAACCATGAGTGAGGCAACCCTCGTGAGAAAAAGGATGAAACCTCCGATGATGGACAGAAAAGAAAGACAGAAAAATAGGGCCTCTATTAACGGACACTTCTATAACCATGAAGTAAGTGAGTTATAATTCCATTAATGTAATACAAAATAAGGTTGCCTGTTTCACTAACAATACCACTCAATTCAATTTGCAATTTAAATTCATAATAATAATAGTAGTAGCATGTCTAACATTTTAGGGGCACTCTCTACGGGCTAGATATTAAACTAAATGTTTTAAATTGATTTTTACTGAATTATCTTATTAATCACTAAAACAACCCTGTGAAATATATACCATTATTTTCTCTACTTGACATATAAGCTAATTGAGGCTTATGGAGATTAAGCAATTTGTCTTAGATTATACTTCTTTTAAGTAGTAACTCTCAACCTGAATGCAGCTTTGTCTGACTCTAGAACACAAGTTTTTAACCACCATGATGTGTGAACTTTATCTAAGTGGCAGACACTGTGCCAAATATTAAAAACATGCAGATGAGGCATCTGATGTCTTAGCCAGCATTGAGCTCAGGGATTGAGCAGGGAAACCAACATACCAGCAATAATATTGGAATCATGTAAGTGTTACAAAGAGGTTGGATCAAAAGACATTTGATCATTAGCATTTAAATAAAAGGAAAAAGCTGCAGGCCAATTTATTCCCATAAATCGAACTTCTCATGTTGCCATGTTGCCTTCCAGGTCTTTTACCTGTACACACATTCTTTTTATACAAGTTTAGTTGTCGTTTAGATACAATTCACATTCTGATTTTTCATTTAATACGTGTTAAATTTATATGTGCCTTTCCGTAGTGCTTGCAAGACATTACGTTTTGCTGAAGCAGGAAATATATCATCATTTTTTCCAGAATTCAAATGTTTTTCATGTGATGTACCTTAGCAATCATTCATTGCTCCATCTCATAAATACTTAGCACTTACAGTGTGATAGCTATCCTCTGAGGCCTTTAATAAGAAATCTGAACTCATTTCTTTGTAGGCTTTCTCCTGTAAGGATTTCTACCTTATTTCCTCCTTCTTCTTCTACTCTTGGGAGAGTATCGCTAGCGGGTGTTTGGGGCCTGGTGGGAGAAACCTCTCTTCTCAATTCTTTATTCATATCAGAATTTTCTGGCTCCAGAATTATCCTGATAGCTACAAAGTAGCATTCATAGTCTCCCATGGGCAGGCAGCTACCAGCTGTCCCTGTTCTCTCTTCTCAGAAATCATGTCGCATTTCATTATCTTGTGGGGTAATTTGTGCTGAAGAAGGAAAGCCACATTGCTTTAAGCAAGTGGTTTTCAGATTGGATCACTTGTGCTGAAAATGAAATTGACACTAGGTTAGCAGCACAGGATGGTGGTTAAAAGCTTGGGCCCGGGAGCTTGACAGCCTGGTTTTACGTCCTTGCTGAGCAAGTAAGCTTAAAACCTCCTCCATCTCTTGGTCTTAGTTTCTTCATTCTTCTTACTTTACAAGATTATTGATGAGATGGAATGAAATGGGGTAAATTAAGGATAAGAATAGTATCTGGCACAAAAGAAGAACTCAGTTTACATTAGCTTATGTTGTTGACTGAATAAGCTCAAGCTGGGACTGTAGATATTTTACACAAATGTCATTCACTGCAATTTAATAACTAGCAGAAAACAATACAAACAAAACAGAAAAAACAAAGCATTCTATCAACAATTATACAATGATGGGCATCAAGGAATTTTAGTAGTTATGTTTCATAAGTTGCTGAACATCATAAGATGTTTTTATACTATGAAACCCTTGTTAATGCCAATATTGTTAGGCTATGAATAACACACATATTAAAGGCTTACATTATGATATCTGGAGATCGGTTATGGTGAATATGACTTAACTAGTAGTATATTTCTATCCATGCAATAGTAAATGATAGGTTTCATTATGCATTTTGACCAACACAACTGCTATAAAGACTACAAATTTAAAATACTGCTCTGAAAAGCATGATTCCAAATTCACTATATGTTGACATTTTAAAAGGACTCTTAGAGATTAGTCCTACTCTTATTTTATAAATGAAATCATTTATTAAATATATGTTAAGTGAGTCAGTAAAGATGTTAAGTGAGTTGACAAAGTCGGAGTTAGTGGATAGTTAGTGGGCACTAAATTATAGGTCCTGCATGCTAATCTATGTTATTATCATACTACATGAAGCTTCACATAAACAACATCAAACCACATGTACAACACACTCTCACCTTAGTGCAGGATGAACACGTGGTTTTCCATAGAGCTTGTAAGTGTCACAGAATAATTCATCCATGCTCTAAAATGTCTACAAACATTGATTTTTTATACTTAAAAAAGTTTATCCTAGTCACTCTCCACACATCCTTTCAGAAAACTTATTTACATATCCATATTTTTATTCAAACAAATGCCATGTGTGTATGTGTGTTATATGAGTGTGGGTGTTATATATGTGTGTGTTTTATACTTGGATGTTAATTTGCTGATCTCTCAATATAGGACTCATCTTTCTAACATTCCAATGAGCCACCCCAAAACCCACCCATCTCCACATCTGCTGAACCCACCTCATTTCTACAGAGTCATGGAATACTTGGAGATGGTGCATGTAAATAAAATATGTGGAAATAAATCTTTACTTAATATTTCTATCTATTTCTTAAATACACATATGGTGACATTTTTTTCTTACTTTCTGCTACATAATGAGTAAAATATTTTCCCTCTCTTCTGCTCTGGTACACATGGAACTGGATTTTCTCCACCATGAATGTCATAAGTTACACATATACCATCAACTAACCCATTGTGAGTCTCCACTCACTCTTGCTTCTCTTCTTAAATTTCAGCGTATATCATTTGTATCCCAGAATTTAAAATTAATTTTGCCTATTTATGACTGTTATGATAATTAAATTAGTTGACATTTATAAAGGGTTTAGAAAAATTCTTGGTACATAGGACTATGTTAAGTCAATAATTATTTGAGAATTCTGTGACATTCTTTGGAATAATATCATCACTTTCAAGAATTATATAATCTTCCCACTGATCAGCAATGTACTTACATATTAACTTGCCTAAACAGATAGTTCAGCCCTTGCCTAAGCACAAACACATCTTAATCTCTGTATAGATTTTTAACCCAGAAATACATGTATTCATCCCTTGGTACCTGTGGGGAATTGGTTTCAGGACTCCCTCACCTGCAGATACCAAAATTCACAGATACTCAAGTACCTTATATAAAATGGCATAATATTTGCATATGTCCCACACATATCTGTAGTTATATTTAATTTATTTTGAAATCCTAAACTGCACTAAAGAGGGATGTAATTGCCCGGTGAAAATGTTATAAACATCCTCAAATGGTGTTTTACCTAATTTACTCTAGAAATAATATAAAGCTGCTTAAAAGGACATATAATATCCAACAACAACAAAGAAAAACAAACAAAAACAAAACAAATTTTTAAATGGATGACCTTGGATTTTTTTTTTTTTTTTTGCCCTGTAAGAAGACAATGTTCAAGATCTACTGTCAATACAATATAATTTTAAAGACTTATATGACAATTCTTTTTCTAGACATCAATTTTCATTCCAGCCTTTGGATCAGAAACTAAGGTCAGAGTAAACAGTAACATGAGAACTGAAGAAGTAATAAAGCAACTTCTCCAAAAATTTAAGGTAACCTTTATCACTTAACTGAGCTATAAGTATCTTATATATAATTCAACTGTAAACACATAAATCCACTCTTCTGTAAAAGACCTATGAACATGCAAATCTAAATTGGATGTTGAGTACTGAAAGATTCTTTCTTATGTATAACACCTTTTAGTAACTGGCCCTTAAAAAATTATATGATTCCCATACAAGCAGAGAAGATTTTATGTCTAAAAGTGAAAAATGGAAGAGAGAAAACAGACATGATTTGGGTCTTTTCTTGTTAGAAAACATCATATAATAGCAAAGAATTTATATTTGTTCATTTTTTCCATTGGCAGATTGAAAACAGTCCCCAGGATTTTGCTCTTCACCTTATTTTTGCAACAGGAGGTAAGAAAGCTTGATCGCACTTTATACCTGACTCTAGAGTGTTAGTTTGCTGCCCAGGGAAAAGGCAGAATAGTTTACCTCATTCTGTGGAGAAAAGGGAAGAATGGGTAGGAGCAAAGGAAGGAGTGGTCTTTAGAACATTATCTATAGTCCACAATTTTAAAGAAAGATAACTTAATGGGTGTTGAACAATGAGAACACGCGGACACAGGGAGGGGAACATCACACACTGGGGCCTGGCTGGTGGGGGGATTGAGGACGGATAGCATTAGGAGAAATGCCTAATGTAGATGACGGGGCAATGGTTGCAGCAAACCACCACCATGGCAAGTGTATACCTATGTAACAAACCTGCACTGCACATGTACCCGAGAACTTAAAGTATAATAAGTAATTTTTTTAAAAAAAGAAAGGTAACTTGGAGGGGAGCACTACACACTGGGGTCTGTTAGGGGCAAATGGGGGAGGGACGGGGGGTGGGGAGGTGGGGAGAGATAGCATGGGGAGAAATGCCAGATATAGGTGATGGGGAGGAAGGCAGCAAATCACACTGCCATGTGTGTACCTATGCAACAATTTTGCATGTTCTTCACATGTACCCCAAAACCTAAAATGCAATAAAAAAAAATACGGAAAACATTTCAGATTGCAAGCTAAAAAAAAAAAGAATAAGGTATCCTTGAAGGGTTTTATTATGTGAAAGAGTTTGCTTGTTGGCCAGACATTAAATTATCTGAATGGAGATTAGAACCCTCTGGAATTGTTATGCACTTTTGTCTTTGCTCACCACTGTAACCTTCTTTTTGGCTTTCTTTTCTGAGTGTCACTCTTAGAGGAGCCATGATTGCACACCTGTTCTCTCTGACATTGATATTGCCTCTTTTTTAGCACAGGGTCTGATACATTGTGGGAGTGCTATCTCTTTCTCAGTAGAGATGCATGTTCAGAGCTTTGTGGTGGGGGTAAAAGGTTAGAACCGGAACAGTGAGAAGGCTCTATAAGTGGGATGCTAGGAGCAGAACATAATAGAGAGATTAGAGAAAAACCGATATGGAAATGAAAGTTTTAAAACTTCACAAATAAAATATTTTGTATGTCAATTTGTAGAAAAACTCATGCTATAATTTAAGTGTCAGAATGTTGAGCCAGAAATTTATTAGAATAAAATAATACATTTTGATGCCAGAATGACCCTAAGAAAATGAAAGCTGTATCTCCAAACATATATAAAATTAAAGTTCTTATAAATTGAAGGCTTAAAGGTAAGATCTATATTTTGGAAAATTCTAAGGGCACATATATATTAATATTCTAGTTGTTTAAGAAAGAAAGAAAATGAAAAAATTTAAAATAAATGACAGCAATATTGAACTGTGTAACAATTTAAAAGATACAAATAGTAGATTATAAAGAATATTGCCAATGCTCTCCAAAGATTAATAACTATAATACCAATAATTTCCTGCAAAATAATAACAAAAAACAAATCAATAAAAATAGAAAAAAGCACGAAAATACAATTCAAAGAAAAAACTAAAATAACCAGCTAAACACTTTTAGAAAAGTCTTAAACTCAATGAAATGCAAGTAGCTAAGGAACTGCAAGCTCCAGCCACACTGTCATATTATGTTGCACTTATCAGATTGGCAACATGCTTTCAAATGATTCTACCCATGGTTGGCATGCATCCGCATAAAAAGATATTTTCATGCAACATTGGTAAAAATATGACTTTCTCTTTTTTGGAAATTATTCTTGCAATATTTATTAAATTTTACAGTATACATGTCTTTAAGCTCAGCCATTCCACTTGTGATAATCTATCCCACAAAAAAAAAAAAATGAAAGCAAAACAAAGTTACTCATCCTAGGGAAATGATTAAATAAATGAATATTACGCTGCCATTGAATGGGATGAATTAGATTTATGTCAATAGAATTGAGGGAATTCCATAATATATTTTAAGTGAAAAATGTAAGATACCTAAAAGTATATATAAAAGATCCCATTTTTTAAACAAGCAGTTACAAGTTCCCATTTAAATATATGGTATATATGATCATATGACCAGGAAGAAAGGTATGGAATGATAAAAACAAAACCACTGAGATGATTACCCATTGGCAGATTGGGGAGATGCAGAAGAGAGGATGGGAAGGGGGCTGGCGAGCATGATGGCTCACACCTGTAATCCCAGCAATTTGGCAGGACGGGGTGGGCAGATCATTTGAAGTCAGAACAACATGGTGAAACCCTATCTCTACTAAAAATACAAAAGAAAAAATAGCGAAGGGTGGTGGAACACACACATTTAAAATATATTATGGACACTCAGGCGGCTGAGGCAGGAGAATCGCTTGAACTCAGGAGGCGGAGGTTGCAGTGAGCCGAGATTGCGCCACTGCACTCCAGCCTGGGCAACAGAAAGAGACTCCATCTCAAAAATAAAAAAATGATTTTTTAAAGATGTGTACAATAAAAATAGCAAGCACGATATGATCACCTTTATGTATCATGCGTTTGTGTGTGTGCATAGAGTTGTGTGAAGAGGACACTCAAAGGGTAATGAGGAGTCTCTCAGGGCTCAGGAATTCCAGGCATGTTTGACTTTCTGCTTTATACCTTTCTCATTTATTCCAGTTACCATAGCATGCAAGTTTGGGGAAGGGGATTTTTTTAAGGTTAAAAAAGCAGTTTTATTAAGAAGTCTTAAATGATTGTGTGGCAGCTTGCTAGGTTGTACAAGAAAAGATTTGAAAATTCCCCCTTTGATGTTCTCCAAGAGTTGGATTCCATTCACGTGCACCTTGTTCCTTCCTCATACCTTTAACTTCAGCCTGCATTTGAGCAGAGATATGGCTTAGTTTCTTGCCGATCATTCTTGGACTCCACACAGAGTGCTGGACCTATGAACAAACAAGCATGTTATTTTTATAAGCCGAAAATATAAGTCTATTTTCATTGCAAAAAAACGTAGTTCTTTATAATCTCACCTGTGAAAATCCCATTTTCTTTTATATTTTGTGTCAAAATTTTGTATATATCCATAACTGAGGATGATAATAACTAGGACTCTTTAGGGACCAGAAAAAGAGGAAAGAACAGCATAGGGCCCCTGTTTGGGCAGTAGTCTGGAAAATAGAGATAGATGGGATTTAACTTTATATCTACAAAGCCCATTACAGTGTATCTTACATTGTAGTTTATTTCGGATTACCTATAGAGTTCATTTGAAATACAGATTCCCAAACCTTTCCAGATCAGAGGACCAGTCTGGTAATATGAATTTTAAATAATCATCCCAGATAATCATAAAACAGAATCATGAAGCAAGAAACCATGCTAAGTTAAGATAAAAAACGGAACAAACTGAGGATGCTAAATCAAGTTAACATTGGACCTGAAGGTCAAAAGAGGATTCTGGTGAGTGGATGGGAGGAGCTAAATTGTCAAGGCTCCCAACTGCTTCAGAAATGGCAGAGGAATTAAAACAGTAAATACTGACACTGCGAGAACAGGAATGGGTAATGTCAGCTTAACTGCGGGGACGCTGGGATTTTGAGTTCTAGACTCTCTCTTGACTCTTCTGGGATATGTCCAGCTCAAGGAATCAGAACCGTTCTCACTGTTCCGAAGAAAGTAAGTAAAGGGAGGGAAAAAATGAAGAAAGATGATGAATATAAGGACACTGTGTTTTGTTCATGCTTCATTCTGATAAAAATGAAATCCCAGATGTGAAACTACTTTGACAGAAAGTTAGAAGTACTTTTATAGGAGGAGTTTTTATATTATAACTTTTGGAAATTTGAAGTTCTGCAAACATACCAGATTGGAAGGTATTTTCTTTTTCTATACCATTTTCATGGCTGAATGGATGAAGACCACAGATGAATGAATAATATTATTGATCTCAAAACCCTTGGGAATATAAATTTAAAGATGAGCCAAAAATTGGGTGTGGGGTGAGACAAAGGAAGAATTGAAGATAAATACATGGTTTTGGACCTAAACAACTGGAAAAATGGAATTACTTCAACTGCACTTGGAAAGAACCAACAAATATTTGTTGTATGGGTGAAGGAATCATGAAATAAAAACTAAATAATTACTAAAGCATGCGACTTTATAAATGGCCTGTAAGACTGGAGATTTGTTTGAACATTCTAATCAAAGCAAGGTTGAGTTCTTTGAAATATTAAGTCAAACCATGAGATACAATAAGCGAAAGAAGTTCATTGACATTTTAATTTCAGTTTGCTTTTTAAAATAAACTGCCTCCTGCTGCTGGTGTTATTTTTTTCTAAGTAAGTTAAATCAGAAAAATAAATTGGAAAATTGTCTTCCTTCTTTTCCTCTAGCATGAACTTCTGATTGTGGTTGATTCTTGTTTTCACTCCAGAACAGAGACGACTAAAGAAGACAGATATTCCACTACTGCAGAGGCTCCTACAGGGACCCTCCGAAAAAAATGCTCGCATTTTCCTCATGGATAAAGATGCAGAAGAAATTAGCAGTGATGTATGAATCCCATCACCCTGAGTCTGTTTTTTGCTTCCCTCCTGACTCAGCACCTCTTACATAATTGTCCTGCTTTTTTTTTTCTTAGGTTGCTCAGTACATTAATTTTCACTTTACTCTCTTGGAATCCATTCTTCAAAGATTAAATGAAGAAGAGAAAAGAGAGATTCAGAGAATAGTAACAAAGTAAGTCAAGAGCATGCACATTGGATACTTGGTTCTTTAATAGGTCCAATGCACATAACATGTCCAATTTTTAATAGTCTTTCTTCTCATTTTCAGATTCAATAAAGAAAAGGCTATTATACAGAAATGTCTTCAAAATAAACGGGTAATAAAAACAGAGACAACAGTTTAGCAGTACAGGCTGCTATTGCTAAAACACTTCAAAAAACTCAGAGAGATATGACTATTTGATGAGTGCATAAGTTCTGTACTTGCATTTATAAGAATATATATGAGACTTTAATCTGTAGAAAATTGAATGTCAAAAAAGCTTGTTTCTGTTTGAAGTGATGAGGTTAACTAGGGTTCACAGTTGGACTAAAATGAGCTTCAGTTTAGTTTCAGTAACTGAAATAAGCTTGAATATTGTGCATTCCAAAGAGTTTTTATAGTAAAACTTGTGATGAACTCAAATTTAAATTGTGTCTTAAGCAGTTTAAACTTCAGTTAGCTTGGACTCTGAAGAGAACTGAAGCACAATCAATGGAGTCAGAAATGACTCAGGAAAATGAAGCTGCCAGTTCTTGAAATGAAAAAGAAATGCAGTTTTACACCATCAAGGAATCTATCTGATGGTGACAGTGTTTCACAGCTTCTTGAAAACTCTGGCATTTTCATAAAGTCTAGGACTACATTTACATGGCCTGTTGATTTCTGGCTATCTGTAACATCAGAGCTATCTGGCCTTTGGAAAGGAAAAGATTATGGACTCTGTAAAGAAATCCTAATTGAAAATTTCTAAGCCTCCCCTCAACCCTTTTTTTCTCTCTCTCTGCTCTACTGATGAAAGAACTTTCATCAGTTCTAAACTTTTCTTAAGCTCTTTTTTAAGTTAGTTGAATTTTTCTTTATTTTTCAAAAAATATGTACATCACATAGACATAGTACATCAGCTAAAGCAAGAGTTGGCCCACAAATACCTGTTTGTTGCTGAATGAATACAATGGATAAAGCAAGGCTGTTGTAGCTGAAGTTAGGTAGGGAACAACAAACTCTGCCCTCTTAGCATTTTCTTATTCTAAATGACAACTCTCAAGGTACTTACAGATCTGCTTAACCCACCACAAAAAACCCTCTAAGAATAAAGAAATGCTATAGGTATCATCTACGATTTTATTTATAAATTCTATATTAAAACGGAATTACATGTAACATTCTTTCATTCTGTAAACTAATTCTATTTGCATTCCTCATAAGCAGTGTAGTGAATTGTCTGATCATATTATATGTACTAAGGAATAAGTTTATATGCAATAAACCCAATTGAAGGATTAACTAATAATATTAAAATATGAAACATTTTTAAGACAAAGGCATTCCTTCTCAGTATTCAAACCTAAACTAGATGAAGGTGAAAGTGTACTGTAGCCTTTAGGAGCCTAAGAAGTCTCTCTTACTCAATCATAGGCTTGCATCTTTATTCTTTTACCTGTCAATTAATAAGAAAATAGTCTCCTCTCACTAAAATAAGGCATTTTTGTATAAAAAAATAGTAGTGTCAAGTACTTGCCATGAACATGATAAAAGATTAATCTTTATAGACTGAAAAGTATAAGAAAAGCACCAAGTCTTACATAGGAAAAAAAGGTAGATATGAAAAAAAATCACAGAAGAGAAAATGTAAATTGTACTAAGCATATGAAACAAGTCATATCTTAATAGTGATCAACTGTGTTAGTCTGTATCAATCAGGAGACAGAAACAATGCAGCATACAGGGAAAGTTTAATATAGAGAATAGTTAAGCTATGATAGGAGAGAAAAATAAAGATGGAAGGAGAAGGTACCCTAAGGCTGAGAGAAAGAATTCTAAAAAGGAAAAGCAGGAATGAGGGTTTCAGAATTCACTGGAGAAGGTGTGGCTGCAGCCCACTGGAGAGAAATTTGCCGGCTTGTCCAGGCCGGTGCAGGACTACAGGTACCAGACAAGCAGGTATAAATAACCCTGTGGATGTGGACCAGCTGAGGCAGGTGGGTACATATGCAGAGGGACTTGGGACTTTGCCAAAGGGTGAGCACAAAGGAGTCAGGGGAGGTGCTCCAGGTACTATTGAAACTAGAAGCCAGAGGGGGCTCCTTTGCAGGAACCTAGCGCAACTTTAGGTGTGACTTGAGACTGAGCAAGACAAAGCTCAGGCAAGTGGGACAGTAGCCGGCCAGTCCATCATGGTCCTCTATATGACCGTGCACCCAGCTGAGGAGAAGGGATGGAGAACAGCAACTGGAGCTTCAAGACAGGATTGCATTGTGGCTCCAGGTGATATCACCACTGCCCAAAGCAAAAGCTGGAGAAGCAGGTGGAGTAATGCTGGAGAAAGCAGTCTGAAGTCACACGCAAAGTTGTGCTAGGTTCCTGCAAAGGCGGCCCCTCTTGCTTTTAGTTTCAATAGCACCTGCAGCACCTCCTCTGACTCCTTTGTGCTCAGCCCGGAGGAATCAGAAAAGACCACTTCCTCTTGCAGTGTGTCTCCAGCGCCCTCTACTGACAAAACATGACATCATGCAAGCTGCAAAGAAATATTTAAAGGATCTATTTTCACAGAGCACGCAACCAACAGTGAATTTGGAGCCGCGAGGCAGCAAAACAATAACTGGCATGCCAATTAAGTACAAAGTAAAATAAATAAATAAATACATACGTACATACACATTTTGGGCTATTAGCAAAGATTAAGAAATGATAACATTAAATAATAAATCACACGGAGATGGAGACAAACTTCTGGTAAAAATACAAATGGATATGATTTTTGTTGAAGGCAACTTAGTAGTCCATTTATCCTATAATTCTACTTATAAGATCCTAGCATATGGAAATAACCAGAAATACAAGTACTTTTCTGCAAAGATATGTTTTATATTATTTATTGTGATGAAAGGAAATAAAAAGCCTAAATGTTCAGAAAATTATTCAAAAAGATGAAAGGGAGAAATAAGCCATGCACCATGGCTCATGCCTGTAATCCCAGCACTTTGGGGGAGGCAGAGGCGGGCAGATCACTTGAGGTCGGGAGTTCGAGATCACACTGGCCAACATGGTGAAGCCCCGCCTCTACTAAAAATACAAAAAATTAGCCACGTGCAGTGGCAGGCACCTATAATCCCAGCTACTTGGGACGCTGAGGCAGGAGACTCATTTGAACCAGGGAGGCAGAGGTTGCAGTGAGCCAAGATGGCACCACTACACTCTAGCCTGGGCAACAGAGCAAGATTCTGTCTCCAAAAAACAAAAAAGAGGGAAATAAACGTTTATTTGTATAATGTTATATAGCCATTAAAATTATGTTTCCAAATAATTTTAATTATGGGGTAAATTATTAGATATCTAAATAAGAATATACACATACACATATTCCAAAATATTTGTTATATAATTAAGGCATATATATTATGTATATGTATATATATAAAATATATTTATGTGTGTGAACACTAATATTTGCATATATACACACAAGAAACAAAAACATATTAAAAGTGGCTATACCTGCATTGTAGAATTATGAGTGAGTCATGTTTTTCTAATTTCCCTATATTTATTATGTGTTCTATAATTAATATTTGTTACTTTTCAAATCAGGAAATAGTAAAGTTATTATGTAAAAGTTGTCAACAAAAAGGAACAAGTACATGCGAGCACAGAATTCTACTTAATCAAAAAAAAATCAAATCAATTTTTCAAATGAGACATTAACATCACTTCTGTGATAGTTTTATATCCATAAAGTCTTTGATTCTCTTCCTTTGAAGAGATGGAGGCTAATCCTCCTCACCTTGCAAATGGGCTGGACTTAGCGACTTCTTTTTATTTTATTTTTAATTGGCAAATAATAATTATATGTATTTATGGGGTACAATATTACACTGTGATATATGTATACATTGTGGAATTCTTAAATCAAGCTAATTAACATATCCGTTACCTCGTATACTTATCATTTCTTTGTGGTGGGAACATTTAAAAATGTACTTTTTAAGCAATTAGAGACTTACTTCTAACAAATATAGGAAAGTGGAAGAAACTGAGACTTTGAAGAACAGGTCATAAAAGTCACTGTGGCTTCGTCCTTGCTGTGTCTTGGATCACTTGCTCTGGGGAATGTCGACTGCCATGTCCTGAGCAGCCCTGGAACCTTCTGTCAAATACCAGCAGGGAGTTGAGGTGTCCTGTCAACAGCCATCTTAGAAATGGATCTTCTAGCCCAGTCAAGCCTTCAGATAACTGCAGCCCTGACTTACAGCTTAACAATAACTTCATGAGAGACCTTGAGCCAGAAAACCCAAGGAAACCATTCTGGATTTCTCATCCTCAGAAACTGTCTGAGATAAGAATTGTTTGTTGTATGCTGCTAAATTTGGGATAATTTGTTACATAGAAATATATAACTCATACAATTTCTGAGAAAAATATTTTAGAATCATTTTTGCATAATGCAAGAATATTAACTTGTCACAGAATCATTTATCCTTGTTTTATGTGGTCCAAATATTTCATTGTTAGTTACATATTACTTCAAATTACATTATAGATAATATGTATTATTAATGGTAAAAAATGTGTCACATTCATCTTTTTATGTACTTTTCTGTACTTAATATTGTGTCTTGTGCATAGAATACACTCAATAAAAACTGATTGAATACATAAGTGAATGAATTAGTGAATGAAAGAATAAATGAATGAGTGAAGGAATTATCTGAAATATTTTTTTTTTTTTTTT
>NW_016107795.1:1041369-1087967 GCF_001604975.1 Cebus imitator
TTTTTTTTAACTGAAGAGGAAAGAAGCCCCTTGCAATGCATTTGATGAAGTGGTAAAGATAGCAGGTATAACTATTAGGTAGAGGCATATAAATAGGAAAGAAAGAGAAATAGGATGTAGTTAGGGAGGGCAAAACCTTTTAATGACATTCATTTGTCTTCTAAATTAACAACATCTAATACCTATTAGATTGAGCCTTTTGCAATTGCCAATATTGGACCTACAAAGGCAATGATTTCATATTGTTCAAACTAATAACATTTATTTTCTGGGCACTATGTTTAATACTCATTACAATTCCATGAGGAAATTACTCATCTGACCTCATACCATAGATAAAGAAAGTAAACCATGGAGAAGTTAGGAGATTTGCCAAGGTTTTTCATAGAAGAAATAGGTAGGATTTAAACCTATGGCCCCAGAAGCCATACAGTTAACCACCGTAATCTGTGGCTTCCCCCTAAACTGTACCTCCTGAATCTGGCATTCCATAATGTGTACTCATTTTTAAAGTGTAATAATAGTACCTACTTAACTGGACAGTTGGGGGGTTATAAGAATAACACATGTAAAGGTTGGCACTCTGCACATAAGAATGTGATATAATCATAACTATGTTATAATTAAACTTCAGTAAATCCCCAAACGCCACTGTAGCCTTAACTTCTACTAAGTCTTATTGCCCACAGCTACTTCATTTTTGTCTTAAAACCAGCCAAACTAAATCTCTCAGCTTTCTCTCTTTCTAGCATATCTCTTTCTGTTGAAACATTCCCATTTTCTAGTCCCTGGTTAGGGTCACTTCTTCCATGACTTTTCCTCGTCTCTGTAACAGTGTGTGATCTCAGGCTCCTGTGTACCACAGTTTCAGTTAGGTCTGCTCTTGTGACACCAGAATTTTGAAATGTGCCTTTTTTCATAATTGTTTATATGCTTATATCTTGTATAAATGCATTAGTAATCTGGTGCATTCACATTCATGTTTGTATTGTTCCCTGTGATATCTAGCACAGTGTATTGAATGGATTAGGTACTCGGCAAATGTGTGTTGATTTAATTTATTAATGCATATGAATGTGTTGAAGTCACTCAAGTGAGGAAAAATAATTACTTAAACTGAAGGAAAGGGTATTATAATGATAATTAATTTTTTTCTATATTCCTCCAATCAAAATAATTCATTTATTTAAGAATGTGTGTTTACTTTATCTTTTATGCAAAAATATCTGGAAAAATAAAAATAAGTCCAAATGATGCACATCAGTTCTTTATGTCATTTGCAGAAGGATTTCCAAAGAAAAAAATTACTGTTACAAATCATCACTTCAAGTTTCAAGTAATTCAAATGCATTATATTCTAGTGGTGCCAATACAGTATCACATAATTAGGGTAAAGGTTAAAGGTGAAACTGTTATGAAGGTAACGTTACTATGAAGCTTATTTCATTCAGTTTGCCTATACACATTTTCGGTATTCTCATAGACAAATATCTAAGTGGCTTTTAGAGTTTTGTTCACTGCGGAAACTTGGCAGACAATTTACAGCTTGGTGTGGCAGCCCATCACATCTACCTGAGCCCTTTGAAAGCTATTTGATTTCATGTTTCTGTTTCCGCCCTTGAGAAGCAGAAAGCTTGTTGAGAGAGAGGGGTAATTATGGTGGGTTTTCTGAAGGTTACAATAATTAGGTTTCTCTGCTGGGTAGGAAAGGAGAGTTTCAGTGTAGACTAGCAGTGTTCTTGAGCAATGTTGTGAGTGTGTAAAAATTTATTTTTTTGATTCTTATTTTTAATATTAGACATGTTTCATGATTTATAAAAATAAATATAGATCTCACCGAAGATCCTGCATTGACATTCCCTTGGATCATTTAACCTCCTCGTAGACACTAGTACTTTTTGATCCATTTGGACCCTTCGGAAAAGCAAACAAATAAGCACATTTGTGAGGAAAAACAAAAGACAGAGAGAAAGAGAAAGTAAAACCTAAATAGGTATGATCACAAAATAGAAAAATCTCTAAGACTTGGCTGGGAGGGGCAGAGCAAGATGGCCAAATAGAAGCCTCCACTAATCATTCTTCTCCACCAATCAAACAGAAATACCAAACTTAACAATGAGTTACCCACATACACAAAAAATAAAAAATAAAAATAAACCTTTATAAGAACCAAAAATCAGAAGAGCAATCAAAATACGTTTTAATTTCATATCACTAAAAGAGGCATTAAGAGGGTAGGAAAGACAGCCTTGAATTGCAGAAACCACCCATCCTCCACGCCTCAGCAGCAGCCACATGGTGTGGAGAATCTGTGCATGTCAGGGAGGAAGAGCACAAGGATTATGAGATTTTACATTTAACTCAGTGCTGCCCTGTCACAGTGGAAGGCAGAACCAGACTGAATTCAGCCAATTCCCAACCATGGCGGGAGCGTTTAGATCAGCCCTCGCCACAGGGAAATTGCTCATCTCAATAGTTGGAATTTGAGTTGCAGGAAGCCTCACAACCATGGGTTAAAGTGCTCTGGGATGCCAAATAAGCATGAAAGATAGTCCAGACCACAAGGATTGCAACTCCTAGGCAAGCATTGTGCTGGGGTCAGGGGCAGTGGATTTAGGCGGCACACAACCTTGTGAGACACCAGCCAGGGTGGCTAAGGGACTGCTTGCACACTCCTCTCCCAATCATAGGCAGCACAGTTGGAAACAACTCAAGTGACTCCTTCCTTGTGCTTGAGGAGAGGAGAGGGAAAACTAAGAAGAACTTTGACTTGCATCTTGGATACTAGCTCAGCCACAGTAGGATAGAGCACCAGGCAGTCATGAGACCCCCATTCCAGGCTCTAAATCCTGACATTTCTAGACACACCAGGGGCCAGAAGTAAACCCACTTCCTAGAAGGTAAGGACCTAATGATGGCAGGATCCATCACCTGCTGTGTAAAGAGTACCTAGGTCCTGAATAACCAGCAACAATACTCAAGTACCATACTGTGGGTTTCAGACTCTGAAATGTGCTGGCTTCAGGTGAGACTCAGCACGTTCCTAGCTGTGGTGGCTATGGTGAGAGACTCCTTCTGTGTGAGAAAAGCAGAGGGGAAAGTAAAGGGGACTCTGTCTCATACTGCTTGGCCACAGTGGAGTAGAACATCAAACAGACTTGTGGGGTCCCCAGTTTTAGGTCTTGACCCTTGGACAGCATTTCTGGACTGGTTCTGGGCCAGAGGGGCCCACTGCTCTGAATGGTGAGTCATGGGCCTGGCAGCCTTGCCACAAGCTGACAGAAGAGGCTTGGGCCTTAAAGAAACATCAGTGGTAGCCAAGCATTAGTCCCTGTAGACCTGTGGTGGTGGTGACCACAGAGAGAGATACTACTTTGCCTGTGGAAAAAGGAGGGAGGAGAGGGATAGATACTGTCTCATCATTTGAATGCCAGCTTAGCCACAGAATAAAAAGCTTCTGGTAGATTTCTAAGGTTTTTGACTCTAGGCCTTGGCTCCTGGACAGCATCTCTGGACTTGTCTGGGGCCTGGAGGAGCTCACCACCATGAAGGGAAGAACACAAGCCTGGCTGGCTTCACCATCTGCTGATATACAGCCCTAGGGCATTGAGTGAACATAGGCTGTAGCCAGGTATTAACTACCATGGGCATTGGGTAAGACCCAGTGCTCTGCTGCTTCGGGGCTGATGGAGTGCAGTCGAGTAGTGGTGGCCACATGTGTGCTTGTGTCATTCCACCCCAAGCTCCAGGCAGCTCAGCATAGACTGTTTGGGAAGAATTAAGGGAAGAGAACAATAGTCTATGCCTGGTAATCCAGAGAATTCTTCTGGATGTTATCCAACACCACCAAAGCAATACTTCTATAGGTTGGCAAGAGCCACAGCATTGCCAAACTTAGGGTGTCCTCTAATGCAGTTGGGCTTAAATCACAACACTCGAGTCCCTTTGAATACTTGCCAAGCCTTCTCAAGAAGGATGGGTACAAATAAGCCCAAACTTTAAAGACTACAATAAATAACTAATTCATCAATGTCCTGAGACTAACAAACATACACAAACGTCAACCCCAGAGAGGAAAATATGACCTCCCCAAATGAACTAAATAAGGGAGCAGGGACTAATTCTGGAGAAACAAAGATATATGACTTTTCAGACAGACAGAGAATGCAAAAGAGTTGTTTTGAAAAAACGCAAAGAAATTCAAGATAACACAGAGTAGGAATTCAGAATTTTATCAGATAAATCTAACAAAGAGATTAAAATAATTAAAAACAATCCAAAAGAAATTCTGGAGATAGAAAATGCAACTGACATATGGAAGAATGCATTAGAGTGTCTTAATAACATAATTGATCAAGAAGAAGAAAAAATGAAACACAGCTACAAGATCTAGAAAAATAAGCTCAAAAGGGAAAATCTAAGACTTGTCCTTAAAGAGGATGAAGAGAAAGTGATGGGGATAGAAAGTTTATTCAACAGAGTAATAACAGATAAATTCCCAAACCTAGAGAAAGATATTAATATCTAGGGACAAGAAGGTTATAGAACACCAGACAGATTTAACCCAAAGAAGACTACCTCCACAGATTTAATAATCAAACTCCCAAAGGTCAAGGATAAAGAAAGGATTCTAAAAGCAGCAAGATAAATGAAACAAGTAACATACAATAAAGCTCTATCTGGCAGCAGATTTTTCAGTGGAAATCCTACAGGCCAGGAGTGACTGGCATGACATATTTAAAGTGCTGAAGGAAAATACTGTTACCCTAGAATAGTATTAATATCCTTCAAACATGAAGGAAAAAAACACTTTCCCAGACAAACAAAAGCTAAGGAATTTTATTAGCGTCACATCTCTCCTATAAGAAATGCTGAAGGGAGTTCTTCAACCAGAAAACAAAGGATCTTAATAAACATTTAAAAATCTTCTGAAGGTACAAAACTCACTGGTGATGGTAAGTACACAGAAAGAGATAGAATATTATAACACTATAATTTTGGCATGTAAACTACTCATATTATGTAGAGAGACTAAAAGATGAACCAATAAAAAATAACAACTACAATATATTTTCAAGACACAGTACAATAAAACATAAAGAAAAACAACAAAAAGTTTAAAAGTGAGGGAGTAAAATTAAAGTATAGAGGTCTTACTAGTTTTCTTTTTGTTTATGCAATCAGTGTTAAGTTGTCATAAGTTTAAAGTAACAGGTTAAAAGATAATATTTGCAAGCAACATGGAAATCTTAAATCAAAAAACATACAGTGGATACTTGAAAAAATAAAAAGCAAGAAATTTAATTATACTACCAGAGAAAATAATCTTCATTTAAAAAAAAAAAGGATGCATGGAAGGAAAGGAGGAAGAGAACACCACAAAAGGACTAGAAAACAAATAACAAAATGACAAGAGTAAGTCCTTACTTACAAAAAAAAAAAAATTGAATGTAAATGGATTAAACTCTCCAATCAAAAGATATAGTGTGGCTGAATGGATTAAAGAAAAAAAGATGCAATGATCTATTCTCCATAAAAAAACACATTTCACCTATAAAGGCACATTTATATTCAAAATAAATGAATGTAAACTATATTCCATGCCAATGAAATTAATCAAAGAGCTGGCATAGCTATACTTTTAGCAGAAAAAAAAAACTGATTTTAAGAAACAAAACTATAAGAGAAAAAGGTTACTATGTATAATAAAGGGTTCAATTCAGCAAGGGCATATAATGATTGTAAAGAGATATGCAACCAACACTGGAACATCCAGATATATAAAGCAAATACTATCAGACCTAAGGAGAGAGAGAGGCATCAATACAATAATAGTTGGAGATTTCAACATGCCACTTTCAGTATTGGACAGATTCCCCAGACAAAATCAACAAAGAACATCAGACTTAGTGTGCACTACAGACCAAAAGTACCTGCAAGAGAGTTACAAAAAATTTCACCCAGCAGCTACAGAATACACATTCTCCTCAGCACATGAATCGTTCTCAAGGATAGACCATGTGTTAGGTCACAAAACTTACCTGAAAATATGCAGAAATTGAAATAATACCAAGTAACTTCTCTGATAACAATAGAATAAAACTAGAAATCAATAACAAGAGTAATTTTGAAAACTGTACAAGCACAAGGAAATTAAACAACATACTCCTGAATGACAAGTGGGTCAATGAAGAAATTAAGAAGAAAGCTTAAAAATTTCTTGAAACGAGTGATAATGGAAACACAACATACCAAAACATATGGGATAGAGTGAAAGCCAGACTTAGAGTGACATTTATAGCTATAAGTTCCTACATCAAATAAAGAAAAAAAATCTTCCAATAAATAGCCTAACAATGCATCTTAAAGAATTAAAAAAACAAGAGTAACCAAACCCAAAATTAGGAAAGAAAAAAATAATAATAAAGATTAGAGAAAAATTAAAATTAAAACTAAGAGAACAATACAAAAAAATGGAGTAAACAAAAGTTTGCTTTTTAGAAGATAGATAAAATAGACAAACCTTTACCCAGACTAACTAATAAAAATAGAGAGATGACCAAAATAAATAAAATCAGAGATGAAAAAGGAGACATTAAAACCAATACCACAGAAATTCGAAGGGTCATAGATGGCTACTCTAAGCAACTATATGCTAATAAATTGGAAAATCTGGAAGAAATGGATAAATTCCCAGAAATATACAACCTACCAAGATTGAACCCTGAAGAAATCCAAAACCTGATCAAACAAATAGCAAGTAATAAGACCAAAGCGGTAATAAAAGTCTTTCAGCAAAGCAAAGCCTGGGACCCAATGGCTTCACTGCCAAATTTTCCAAATATTTAAAGAACGAATACAAACCCAACTCAAACTTGGCCGGGCGCGGTGGCTCAAGCCTGTAATCCCAGCACTTTGGGAGGCCGAGGCGGGTGGATCACGAGGTCAAGAGATCGAGACCATCCTGGTCAACATGGTGAAATCCCGTCTCTACTAAAAATACAAAAAAATTAGCTGGGCATGGTGGTGTGTGCCTGTAATCCCAGCTACTCAGGAGGCTGAGGCAGGAGAATTGCCTGAACCCAGGAGGCGGAGGTTGCGGTGAGCCGAGATCGCGCCATTGCACTCCAGCCTAGGTAACAAGAGGGAAACTCCGTCTCAAAAAATAAATAAATAAATAAAGGAGAAGGGGATACTTTGAAACTCATTCTATGGGGCTATTATTATGCTGATACCAAAACCAGACAAGACATATCCAAAAATAAAAATTAAAAAACAAAATCCACAACACACCAAGCCAATATCCTTCATGAATATTGATGTAAAAATCCTAAAAACAATACTAGCAAATGAAATTTATCAACACATTAAAGAGATCACTTATCATGACCAAGTGGCATTTATTAAAGAGATGCAAGGATGATTCAATATATGCAAGTCAATCAATGTGATACTTCATATCAACAGAATGAAGAACAAAAACCAAAGAGCTTTTCAATTTATACTTAAAAAGCATTTGATAAAATTCAACATCCCTTCATGATGAAAACCCTCCAAAACTGAGTATAGAAGGATCATACCTCAACATAATAAAAGCCACAGATCCACAACTAGGATCATACTGAAAGGGGAAAAACTTAAAGCCTTTCCCCTAAGATGTGGAACAAAACAGGATGTTCATTTTACCACTGTTATTCAACATAGTACTGGCAGTCCTAGCTAGAGCAATCAGACAAGAGAAGGAAATAAAGGACATCAAATCTGGAAAGGAAGAAGTAAAATTATCTCTCTTTCAGATGCTGTGATGTTATACTTGGAAACACCTAAAGACTCCACCAAAACTATCAGAGCTGATAAACAAATTCAGTAAAGTTGCAAAATACAAAATCAACATACAAAAGTCAGTAACATTCCTACATATTGATGGTGAACAATTTGAGAAATAAATCAAGAAAATAATTACATTTATAGTAGCTACAAATAAAATAAAATACCTAGAAATTAACCAAAGAAGTGAAATGAAATCCATAATATACTGAATTGATAAATTGAAGAGCACACTAAAAAATGGAACAATATCCCATGTTCATAGATTGGAAGAATCAATAATGTTGAAATGTCCATACTACCCAAAGCAATCTATAGATTCAACAAAATCCTTATTAAAATACAAATGACATTTTTCACAGAAACTAAAAAAAAATTCTAAAAAGTATAGGGAACCATAAAAGACTCAGAATAACCAAAACTATCATAAGCAAAAAGAACAAAACTGGAGGAATCACATTACCTGACTTCAAATTATACCACAGAGGTATGGTAACCAAAGAGTATAGTGCTGGCATGAAAACAGACACATAAATCAATGGAACTGAATAGACAATGCAGAAGCAAATGCACACATCTACAGTGACCTCAATTTTGACAAAGGTGCCAAGAACATACACTGGGGAAAGGAGAGTCTCTTTAATAAATGATGCTGGGGAAACTGGACATTCATAACCAGAAGAATGACACCGGACCCCTATCTCTTGCCATATACAAATGTCAGATCAAAATGGATTAAGACATAAATCTAAGACCTCAAACAATGAAACTGCCACAAGGAAACTGAGGAAGTTCTCTAGGACATTGAACTAGGCCAAGATTTCTTAAGTAATACCCCATAAACATAGGTGATCAGAGCAAAAATAGATAAATGGAATGACATCAAGTTACTTCTGCACAGCAAAGGAAACAATGAAATGAAGAGATAAACCACAGAATGGAGGAAAATATTTGAAAACTACCTATCTGACAAGGGATTAACAACCAGAATATATAAGGAGTTCAAACAACTCATAACCTGATTCAAAATGGTCAAGAGATCCAAATACACATTTCTCAAAAGAAGATCTACAAATGGCAAACAGGTATATGGCAAAGAACTCAACATCACAATCATCAGAAATGCAAATCAAAGCTCTAATAAGATATCATCTCACCCATTTAATACGGCTTTTATCCAAAAGATAGGCAGTAACAAATGCTGGTGAGCATGTGGAGAAAAGGGAAAGCTTGCACACAGTTGATGGGAATGTACATTAGTATAACCACTATGGAGAGCATTTTGGAAGTTCCTCAAAAAGCTAAAAACAGAGCTACCATCCAATCCACCAATCCCACTCCTAAAAGAAAGGAAATCATTGTATCGAAGAGATATCTGCACTCCTATGTTTATTGCAGCACTTTTCACAATAGCCAAGAGTTGGAATCAACCTAAAAGGCCAAAACCAGATGAATGGATAACGAAAATGTGGTACATACACACGAGGGAGTTCTATTCAGTGACAAAAATTAAAAAGAATGAGATCCAGTCATTTGCAACATGGATGAAACTGGAGGTTATTATGTTAAGTGAAATAAGCCAAGCATAGAAAGACAAACATCACATGTTCTCACTTATTTGTGGGAGCTAAAAATTAAAACAATTGGACTCATGGAGACAGAAATGATAAAGCTGTTACCAAAGGCTAGGAAGGGTAGGGGGACAAGTTGGGATGGTTAATGGATACAAAAATATAGTAAGAAAGAGTGAATAAGACCTTGTATTTGCTAGCACAATAGGGTAACTATGGTCAAAAATGATTTAAATGTACATTTTTAAATGATGAAAAAAATATAATTTGATTGTTTGAAACACAAAAGATAATGCTTGTGGTGATGGATACTCCCCCACCGTCCACACACAAAAAATGACTTACCATCAGAGCCTGAGATGGGCTGTAATGTAACCTTTGATCAAGGTCTTGGGCATTCCCACAGTGCTAGTCCTTTAGCTTAAAGGCTTAGTGAACTGAAACTCCTCTTCCACTTTCAAGACTCCAATTTGTAATAAATGTAAATCTGCTTCTTCCTCACAAAAATGTGAGACTGGGCCTGACGTAGTGGCTCATGCCTCTAATTGCAGCACTTTGGGAGGCTGAGGCCGGCTGATTACCTGAGGTCAGGAGTTTGAGACCAGCCTGGCCACTTGGAGAAAAACCATCTCTACTAAAAATACAAAAAAATAGCTGGCTCTGGTGGTACGGCCTGTAGTCCCAGCTATTCAGGACACTAAGACACGAGAATCATTTGAAGCTAGGAGGTGGGAGTCGCAGTGAACTGAGATCGTGCCACTTCACTTCAGCCTGGGCGACAAAGCAAGACTCTATCTCAAAAAAACAAAAGTGAGATTGTTTGGCTGCAGGATAATAAAGACCATCAACATCAGCATCTCTCTGAATTTTAAACTATTCTAGGCTATTCCCACGTTTCACTACACAGTTAGATACAAGAACTCAAGAGGAACAAAACTGCTAGCATTCATCAGAGCATCTCTAAGCCTCTATGCATATATTGACACAGTCTTCTACATTAAGCTCAGAAGTTTTCTCCAGTTTTTACTTGTGTAGTATTTCTTCAAATAAAAATCATTTGTGAAAGCCTAGACAGATAAATAAAAGTGAGATCTTCATTAGCTAGTTTGAATGGGACTCATAGAATGCCACTGTTATAGTATGTACACACATACACATCCTGGGGAACAGCTGACATACACACACATCCTGGGGAACAGCCAACATACACACACATCCTGGGGGACAGCTGACATACACACACATCCTGGGGGACAGCTGACATACACACACATCCTGGGGAACAGCTGACATACACACACATCCTGGGGGACAGCTGACATACACACACATCCTGGGGGACAGCTGACATACACACACATCCTGGGGAACAGCTGACATGCACACACATCCTGGGGAACAGCTGACATACACACACATCCTGGGGGATAGCTGACTTGCACTCCTACGAGCCCCTAGGGTCCTGTAAAAAATTGTTAGTAATCTGTTAATTTAATCTTTCCTCCCACCTTTAAATAGTAACACACTAAATTATTCAGACAGATCATAACCTATTTAAGCTTCACTTTTCAAATACCTCTGGAGTTTAAGGCCTTGCTTCTTTGGCAACACATGACTTTTAAAATCAATCTTCCTGGGAAATTTCCCCATAAGCCTAACCCAAGATCTTTATATTGAATCTTGCCCATTTTCTCTGAACCTAACAATAGTTATGAAAGTCATCTTTCTCTATATTTGTCCTTCCTGACTTCATTTATTCCATAGTTCCTTGATAAATCTCTAATTGTTATAACACCTGTTGTAAAAAAATACTTGTGGCTAAGGTAAGGTAGGAGGAAGACCTCTTAGAGGAGTACATTAACAAATGAGGAATGCCCTGCATTAAATATAAACAGGAATAATAATTTCCCAGGAGGAAATAAGGCCCATGCAAGATTTTGTTATATAAAACATTGACTCATATGGTAGAATGTGAGGACAGAGAAAAGAAAGGACAGATTTTCATTATGCTGAGTCCCAATTTTCCAATATTTGATTTTCTAGAATTCCGGGCCTGTTGGGAGACTGCTAACATGTCACCCATCGTAAGACTTTGTAATAAACATTAGCAGTCTATCCCTTCATGTTCCTGGTAACATGATTTTCAATCCCTTTTCCATTTTGAATACTCTCTGGACATAAAAATTGTCCAATATACTCTTAGAATATGTTTTCTCTCATCTCTTCTGAAATTTCAACACAATGATGATAAAAATACACAAAAGAGAATAAGGCCTGGAAAGTCCTTTTAAAAATGCACCATCAGTGTAAGAGATGTTGATCTGGGGAAAAAATGGAGAAAGCAATTCAAGATGATATTGACCAATATACCATGTGGAGATTAGGAGCTCAGAATAGTAACATAAAAATATATATCAGCAGTAAAAGACTAGAAAGGCATTGATGTAGAGCTACTTTGACTCTTGTCTGGTACCCAGCACTTTTCAAACTTCCCATAGATTCCTGAAGCCACCAATATCATTTCGATATATTCATATTTACTTAGGTAAGTCAGAGTTTAATTATGTTATTTATAATTTAAAAATCTCAGCTGACATACCAGCAAAAATACTGTGCAAATAGACAGACAAAATAATCAGTATAATGATCCAATTATATGGACAAAATAATATTTTTAAATACAGGGAACCAAAAAGTTTATCTCCCATTGGCCTATTCTGAAAAACACATATGTACATACATAACTTAAGAATATAGCCTAGCAAAACTTAAAATAATCCAAGAATACAACATAGGATAATAGAATGTCTTAGTCAAATTTACTAAGGATTACACTGCAAATAAACCCTATGTAAATGGTCACTAATCTGACCTAAAAATAACAGGGTCCAAACTGAAAGACAAATCAGAAGACTTTTTGAAATATAGCCTTAATATGATAGAATATTCTATTACAGAGATTATATAATTAAGAACCTGAACTGTTAGTGATATAGTGAAAGTAAATGCTTTGTGCTTGATTTGTCAACATGGAAAAAGAAAGGCAAGTAAAAACTCAAAAAAAAAGAGGATATACTAGAAAATCATAGTTCAAATTGCAAAAGTAAATACATGTGGCATGGTTTTTAGAGTTGATAGTAGGTACAGACTTTATGTAAATTTGATATCTGTAATGTTCTCTTATGAGAGATATAGGATAAGTCATTGACCCATAAGTTAATCCATTCCTGGGACTACAGTAAATAATAGCCCAAGTAAACACCCTATTGAGTTTACTATTTAATGATTTCTACTTTTTAGCAGCCACCTATTAATAACAAACTATTGAAATGATCCCTGAGAGTATAGTTTTAGTAGCCACCTATTAATAAAGCACATAAATGTTATATTTACAAAGTAAGATGCATAAATTTAAATAATGTTAAAGTAATGGTATAGCTAGAAAAAGAAGATAGGAAATACTGCAAATAAACCAAAGGAAGTTTTGACATGTTAATTATGTTTCAGACAATCAATTAGATGCTGACTATAGTTGAAAGACCAAGAACTAGAATACAGCCAATAAAATAATTAACAATATTTTAACTAAAAATATTGAGAAAGAGTCTTTGAATAGTGTGGCTGAAGTTAGCATAAGTTCACTATGTTTCTTATGTGATGGTTATATTTTAAGAAACTGTTAAAGTGATGAAGGTAATCAAAAAAGAACTAAAAGGGAAAACTTGAAATTTGCTATCTCTGGGAAATGGAGAATGTGTCCTGCTCTTCTATTTGAACTTTTACCATGTTTATGTGTTATTCATATAATTTTCAAAACTTGGGTAATGTATCAACAGAAACTGAGCATAGTCCCTCAGAATGATCTGGTTGGTGTAGATCAGGATTATCACTTTGCTTAATCTGATTCTTTAATTTATCCCTTCAGAAATGAGTCCCAAGATTGCAGTAGCTTTGATAGAAGACCCATCAAATGTGGGAACTCACTGTTAAGTATGGACTTAACTTAAACCAACAGGACTTCTCACATGTCCTTGTGTTAAGCCACATCTAAAAGCCAAACTATACCTTTTATTCTTATTAAATTTCATGTTATTTTCAAGCCATCATTTCAATATGTTCAAACTTCTGCTAAATCATATTAACTTTGTCCTATACTCACATTCTGTTGACTAATAAATATCTAATAAATGAGCAATGATAACTATCTTGATCACTTGAAACAAAGAATTTCTAGGAGTAGAATTTTCTCCTTGATCCAGTTGATGGCTATAGTTCTCATTATTTCATGAAATGTGAGATGTCTGCCTCTTCGCTGAATGGTTCAAATTCACCTTGGCGTATTGGTATATAAAATGAATAAGCTATACACACTGGGCTATTATACCCTGTGTACGTGAAATAGGCTGTGCTTATTTTTCTCATTCTTCACATTTTCTTCTTACTCTTGTAAACTTGCCAGTATTGACATTGGTTCTCTTTTTTCTCCTTAAAATTCTTCTTTATTCTTGGCTTACTTCTTAAAATATGTCTTCTCTCTTGTCTAAAAATGCTTTCTCCTCCCCAGATTCATAGCTAGAAAGGCAGTGTTCAAGCCTGCCCACTTTCACTTTTGACAGAAAAAACAGGTTTGTATAATTGACGTTTACTGTCTCAGAAAAGAAAACAAAAAAATGCTTTGTGGGTCCCAGGAGCGGTTAGTCTTTTAGAGGCCTTGGAACATCTACAGACTGCCAGAGGCGGAACCTCCTCACTTGGGGCCCTTGGCTCCATGGAAACTACTGGGAAGCTACTAGATATTATTCCTTTTATACCATCTGTCAAACCTAGACTTCTTCCACAAACATAAAAGCCAGAGACTCATGTAAATTTTCATAAGATTCTAAAATATTTTGATAATATATTCCCACCGTTTTTGCTAAACATTTTTATATACTGTAAGGTTATTTTTTTTAAATATTCCAGTCTTCTTATCCTCATATTTAGTATCCTCAAATTCTTTGATTTTCTTTTATAAACGTGTTATTTTCCCGTTATTTCATTACTTATTTTACCATACATGGTTCCAATTCCTCAATCATTGAAAAGGGAGTGGGGAGCAATTTGTGGTTGTCTATCTCCACCTTAGAAAACTGTGGTTCCCAAATCAGCAGCGTCCGTGTCACCAGGGAACATGTTAGAAATGTAAATTATCAGGCTCCAGCCCCGATGAAATCAGATGAATCAGAAATTGTGTGACTGGAGCACATTCATGTGGTTTAACAAACCTTACAGGTGATTCTGATGCACACAGAAATTTGAATATCATTGCCTTAGAATAATTATGCAAATGCAAACTCAACCAAACTTTAGGAACTATGCATAATTATACATTATAAGCATTTTTATATGAAGATGCCATTATAGAAAATATTAATTAGCATCATATAATCTTCAGATAACTATTTTCTCCTTTAATTTGAGGAAAAATTCTAAAAGAAAAGAAAGAAGGATAAAGAAGGGAACAATTTTGAGTTTTTTAACCATTTAGCTGAAGATTGCTGTTGGGCAAAAAGCCTAAGAAAAAGCACACAAAAATCGTTCTATTATGCTCTTGATGAAGTAGTTCAAGCAAGTAGTATTCAGACTTAAGAGCAAAATATTTCAAGAAAATTCCCGTGGAAATTCACAGGCACAAGCTCTTCAGCAGAAGTGTTTACTGACTAGATGTAAAGTTGTAACTCAGAGAGATGTTTCCCTAATATTTTATAAAAAGTTAAAAGATTTTAAAATAAATAAATGGATTTTCGTGTAGGTGATAATATTTATTTTGTACTAGTTCAGGGGTCAGCAAATGTTTTTTGTAAAGAGCCAAATAGTAAATATTTGGGGCTTTATAGTTCATAAAATCTCTGTTCCCACTACTCATTCTGCTGCTGTATCCTGAATGCAGCAATGATAGGAAATTGTTAAATAAATGTATGTGACTATTTACCAATAAAACTTGATTTATATAAACAGAAAGTGGAGCTGGTTTAGCTCAAGGGCTATGCAGTTTGCTTAATCTTGACTAAACTGTAAACATATGACTTAACATAAGCACATGTACAGTTTAGCTGAACAGGTAAAAAGGAGCCACTGCAGGTAAGGGCATCCATGAAAATTATTACCTTTGAAAACATTTTCCAAGGCCATTGTTAAACTCAACCCCAGCCCTCACCAGCCCCAGCCTGTTTTGCCAAAACACAATGCTACTTTGTGTTTGTTTTGTTTTAAATATATGCTTGCGTTCCTCTATTTAGACACGATCACCTACTGTATCTGACTTGTATCACTGGTAGAGCAGTGCTCAAAAAGTTATATCACTGGCAGAGCAGTCTGTGTCTGGTCTCCCTATCTCAGTGAATTTGCATGAATTTACTGTGCTACATCCTACCATAATATTCTCAGCAATTTAAGTCACACAGCTATCTTATGAAAAATAATTTACTTGCTAACTACACACAATTAGATTAATTACAGAAAGTAGTCTCCTGGCAGTTGTTTGGTGTGTATGCATAGATAGGACATTTTTTTCTCCTGTCCTTGATCTTTCCTCTCTCTATTCCTCAACCTTTATTCTCATGAACTTCAAACCACTGAGAAAATAAAATATATATTTTTAGTGGCTCCTTAGCTAAACCCCAAACCACATTTGATGACTATTCCTGATTGTGCCCAGAAACTTCTAGAACAAAACTCCCATTTATAAAGTAGGTTTTTAAACTGTTATCTCTTTAAACTTTATTTTTATTTTCCAAGGAAACCATTTCTCTACAATTGCCAATGTTTTTCAATTCATTCTTCTTCTATTGACCCCCAATTCTAAGCATCCCCTGTCCATCTGGGATCTTGATTGAGGTATTCATCTCTATTCATGTCTAGTTCTCCTGGTTTCCTCAAAGGTTTATAAACATTAACATATTCTAAACCCAAATATAGTCAATTACTCAAAACCACCTAGACTGTTATTTCCTCCTAATCCACTCATGGTTGGAATGGGAAATGGTTTAGGGGGTTCTTTGTGGTAATTTTTAAATTTTTTTTTACTTTAATAAACCCTAAGAGTGCTAAGAGAATAGTCATGGAAACAAGGGTATCTCTTGAAAACACAGTTTCACTTGTCTTTGCTTGGCAGCACATCTCCAGCAGGTGAATGAAATCCACAAAAATTGATTGGAACTGCAACCTTGTTCCACATCGTTTCTGCTACACAAGGTTACTGAGAAGCCTAAATCCGAAATGAGGAGCAAAAATGCAAGCGCTCTCTAAGTTCCAGAAGACCAGCTTACAAGCCTGCCTTCCTTGTTTAGAGACATGTGCCATCCATGCCTCTTCATTGTTCTCACTCTTACGGGTAAAGGCCCCCAAAATGCCCTGATGTCCTCAGACTTCATAGTGTCCATCTCTGTTTTCAAGTTTATTAAACATATTTTTTTCTGCTAGCACACCTCCTAAACATAATTATTACATTAAATTATCTTTATGTGCTTATTATTAGGATAAACATTTTTGTTTTCTACTGTTTTCATTGTACATGTACCTATTGCATATGTAGTGGAATATTACAGAGACATTCTGCAAAGGAAGGTCACCTCACCAGATTATTTTGAAGAATAATGACCCCAAAAAATGCTATTTTGAAGAATAATGACAAAAATGCATACATTATATGTTTTAAAAGCTACAATTAAGATAATGGCAATAGCCAATATCTTTTTGTCAGGGGTTGGTGTGCTTTTGGCACATTCTGCTAGTTCTGGGAAACTAGAATTTATTATGTGGTTTTTCCTAGAATAGCCACTTTTTATGGTAGACTCCAACAAAGGCCCCTAACATCACTTGCATCACCAACGGAAATCATTCCAAGGGAGAATGCTTGACCATGGGTCTGTCTTGGGTCTTGACTTAGTAGTGGGAGAGGTAGGAGTGGAGAGATGAATGATGGACGCCACTAAGAAAGATCTTTCTATGTCTATAGAAAAAAGAAACAAAAACAACCACTAACTGCCTCTTTTTCAAGACCCTAATAGGTGGCTCACAGCAACCTCCGTCTCTCGGGTTCAAGTGGTTCTCCTGCCTCAGCATCCCAAGTAGCTGGGATTACAGGTGTGCACCACCATGCCTGACTAATTTTACAACCAACTCTTGAGCAGACGATTGTGGGACTTTCTTATTGTAAAGGACGATGAACCTAATAGAAGATTTCCCCTTACTCCTGGGAATGACTATTTGACCAAACATGAATTCTAGCAAGCTTTTCTTAATACCTGGCATGATCTTTGATTTAGGATGAACAAACCATTAAACCGAGTTTAATTATATCCTTTCAGCCCTTATTCCAATGGCTCAGTGGTTCATTCAGTACACCTGGAAATGTCTCCCCACCTCAGGCATTGCTCTGCCCTGACCCATCCTTTTTCTACTTGCTAAGGTACCACAAAAGCTAATTTGGACAGCTGCAAAATCAGACTTGTAGTAAACAGCTTCTAAAATAAACATATGCACAGGTCATTAAAGCTTTTGTTGATTGTCTAGCATGTGTAGGAATAGGGCTACAGCACATCAGGAAACAGTCCTCATTCTCAGAGGGCTCACACCCTAGTGGGGGAGACACACAGTACACCAGATGTATTAAGAGGAATGCCGAGTGCTGTGGGTGCTGCAAGGACAAATAAGAAATTAAAAAGAAGAAGCTTAATTCTCTCTATTAAAAATAGGACAAGGGCTTACCCTCTCCTTTTTTCTTAGTGTATTTACTTTAGAAACTTAAAATTATTAATACTGTCTCACTCTGAAATGTACACAAGTTCTTTTGAAAACCAGATACAACTTTTGTCGACTTTATGTGCCAGAAATGTCTTTCGCAAGGACCTGAGAGAGATCTTTTTGAAAACAAGCAAGAAAGATAGCACCCCTATCTTCAAGTTTCTGTGGGAAGGTTTGCTCCAAGTTGCAAGACTACCTCCTCTCATAAAATTATAAGAAGTTTTTGTTTGTTTTTTGTTTGGGGTTAGTTTTTTCCCCCTCTGGATAAAGCCACTTAGCTAACACAGTTGGTCACCCCAATTACTGGATAAAGCTAAGATTAATTATGCATGACAAATGGCACTGTCAAGTTCCCTCACTGGAGGACTTGTTATTGTTTATATTAAAAACATATGTGTAATGGGTTATGTCTGTTTGGATTCATAACAGGTAAGATTTCCTTTTGTCTTTGGAATCTCTTAGTGGGTGGCCTGTGATGGGCATCACATTCTGGTTTGATGCTTATGCAGTTTTCTAAAAAAACTAGTTTATTTCTCTACTACCTTTGTGTAGAGGTTTTCTAAATTGGGAGAATTTGTTTCCTCACATTTTCCCAACAGTGCACAAAGAACGGCATATAATCCCATCCCAGGAAGGTCAAACAGGCTGCCCAAAAAAATGATATCTGAGCTAAGATCTGACAGTAACTCTGAAAGAGCCAGGCAAAGAGGGGTGAGGGTGAGAGGGGAGTCTTTGGAAAGTCACTGAATGTCGTTTTGGTTTCTTGAGTGGAGGTAGTTTGAAAAGAGAGGAGGGGATAGGGAGAAGAAAAAACCTAGTTACAAAGTCAGATTTACATCATTTTTAAGTAACTACGATTTCTTTTTTTTTTCCCCCATTTATTTATTTCATTGCATTTTAGGTTTTAGGGTACATGTGAAGAACATGCAAAATTGTTTCATAGGTACACACATGGCAGTGTGATTTGCTGCCTTCCTCCCCATCACCTACATCTGGCATTTCTCCCCTTGCTTTGTAATGAATGGATTGGAGACAGGGCAAGAGGCAAAGTGGGGGAAGAAGCAGTTCAAAACCTGTTTTGCAATTCAGGTGAGAGATGATGATGGCCTAAGCTAGGAGAGAAGTGGTGGAAGTCAGAAGATATGGACAGAGATTTTAGTAAGAAAGACTCTACACAACTACATGTTGAGGACAACAAAGAATTAGAACCAATTACAGCATTTATAATAGAAATGGAGTTGGGAGAAGAGTTTAATTTCTACAGCATTCAAGGAAACAGTCACCCTAATCAAGCGGTTCTCAAAGTGTGAGCCCTGAACCAGCAATATCGGCATCACTGGTTATTGGTTAGAAGTACAGATTTTCATGCCTCATCTCAGACTTACTGAATCAGGAACTTGGGGAGGGGAGTCTGTGCATTTCAATAAGTTTTCTAGGAAATTTTGACGCATCCTGAAGTTTGGGGACCGTAGATCTAAGTTTTATACTGGGCATTAACATTTCTTTTAAAATAAGTAATAAGCCAAAAACTCTCTAAAATAAGAACAGCTTTCCAGAAAAGCTATTAATTTATTAAATTAAATATCCATTATTTATTTATTAAATTATTACATTAAATATCCATTATTTTGTATATTTAATTTAGGCTGAATATCCTAGGCTGATACATCAAACTAAACTTTTCCTCAATACTCTGCCTTGACACAGAAGTATATTAAAATCTCAAAGATTACTCAAAATTGGCTTTAGTTTTTTGACAATTTAATTTTTGAAACACAAGGGGTTTCTCAGGCTTTCTGCCCATGAGGAAGCGTGCATGCTTCCACAGACAAATAACTAATATATCTATTTAGTACTCTTCTTCGTGGTGAAAATGCTAAATTTGCCCTGTGAATCTGACTTGAAACTGGCAAAGAAACCCTGGATTAGATCTCTGTCAGTCTTGACTCAAAATCATAGTCAAAGCACCAACCTAAATGTTCGGGTGTGAGAGAGAGGTCCCTACGAGATTGCAGGAGGGCAGTCAGAGCCTGCTTTGCACCCTGACCTCTGGGTATTGTCTGGTATCAGGAACTGGCCTGGAAAGTAGTATGGGAGAATCTAAAGTTAAGCTGGTGTCTGTGTATCTCATCAAAGAGAGCTAGGTTAATTCTCAGCTGACTTTTTTCCTTGACCTCTGATGTTTTTAAGGTTGGATGTGAACTCTTAGCAACTCTTAGCATCAGGAATTAATTAAAACCATCGAGCACAAATGTGAACACTACCTTAGTGGCATCCCTGTCATGGAAGTTACTATCTCCTGACTTCTCATGTAAATCATAATGATTTTTTACATGATAATTGCTTTTACATACCACTCTTTGAAAAATCTCCTTCTGAAAAATAAAGATAATCAGTGTTAATCTATCGTTGCAATAATTTATCTTAAGGTAAGATTACAAAAACATATTCTCTTGTAGCATAATGTAACTGTGTTTCTAAACCCAAGGCTTTATTTTTAGCCACTGAGTTTACAAATATTGGAAATCAAGTTTGGTTAAAAGAGAAATTGCTGTGTATTTTGTGGAGAAAAAGCAGACAGCAAGATTGGCATTCAATTTTCTGTGTTATAAACTCATTTGTGATCTTAAATGAAGTATTTTACAAACACAAGGCAAATCATTAATCTAGCCAAAAAGAGAACCTTAGGGCTATTTTATCAAGTTAAAGTTTGATTGGTCAGTGTGCATGTGAGTGTATTGGTTATTTCAATAAAATGGGCTTTTTATCTAAATGGCACAAATATAGAGATATAGATGTAGGCATAGAAATATAGATACATATTAAGAAGTCATAATTTAATAAAAGCGTATACCAACTGAGAACTTGGTAAAATACTTCATGAATACACATTGAAGTGAATCAAATGGATTTTCAGAGAGAAAGACAAGCTCAAAGCGTTCTTGAACCATGAATATAAGATTCCACTGGGAAGATACCAACGACCTTGTAGGCTTTGCTCTTTAGCAAGAGCACTGGTTATCAGATTAATTAATCAGAACTCATCCACCTTATCCTAATAAGCTGTGTTTGTATTAGGGAAAATTGCCATTGTTTTTGCAAACAGTTGGCCTGAACATTTTATAGATGGTAGAGTATTGAGTTTCAGGAGGTTCAAGTGACTTGCCTGAGGTCACACAGGCAGTAAGAATAGGGCTAAGTGTGAAATTTAGGCCAACTGTTTGCAAAAACAATTTTTTTTAGTGACTCGGGCTGCTGTAATCAAATAGAACAGTTGTTGTAAAGGTGCTTTGTAAAATCTAAACTTCCATTCTCCTGTAAGGTATTATTACCATAATGACTCGTGTGGAGGCCTAACAGTGATGCCATGAGACAGTGCTTACCTACAGGAGATTAAATCACTCTCACTTATCCTTCTTTCTGAAAAAGAAAGATGCTAGGCATACCTGCTTAAGCCCAGTCCGGACAAGAGATGTCTTTGCCCTTCACTCTTCCATTTCTCCCCTCCACTCTAATAGGCTATGCTGTCATGCTATCTGCTACTATTCCAAGCAAACCTCTACATTCACTGTAAAGAAGAGATTGAAGAGGCTTCGTGAAACACAGACTCTATAAGGCAGTAACTTGCCCAGAGAGTTGCTACAGTATGGTGATGTGGCCTTTGGTTTAGATGGAAATTGCATTTCTTGTCTAGTGTTTGCAGTCAGCAAAAACATGCATAGTCATTTACGAAAGTATGGCGCTACTAATAGCACTAGAATATTTCCTATGTTTATAATCCTTTTTCAGAAACAGGGTTTTTGCTTTTGTTTTTGTTTTTTAAAAGAAAAATGCCCCATAGCTATGGCATTCTAAAGGGTTTTCTAATTTATAACACTTTCTCAATAAACTTTTATATACTATATTTAAAACCACTGGAATTGCCAACTTTGGATATCTTTTTGAATATTCATAAGGAATCCTGTATCATATGAAACACATTAAAAGGTAAACAATAAAAGTCAGAGGTCACGAGGTTTTCCTCAAAAGCCAATTATAACTATTAAATTTTAACTGACCTTAAAGCATTTGGAAACCTGGAAAGCTAGAAGAGAGATTTTATTGCCTACATTTTAAGATAAGAAAATCAAATCAATACATGATTTTCTATTTGTTTGTTTTCATTTGTTTTTGAGACAGGGTTTCACAATGTCACCCAAGCTGGAATGCAGTGGCATGATCACCCCTCACTGCAACCCCTACCTTCTGGGCTTAAGAGGTTCTCTTGTCTCAGCTTTCCAAGTAGCCAGAACTACAGGCATGTGCCACCATACCCAGTTATTTTTTAAATTTCTTGTAGAAACAGGATGTCACTATGTTGCCCAGGATGGTCTTGAACTGATGGCCTCAAACAATCTCCTGCCTCAACCTCCCAAAGTGCTGGGATTACAGGCATGAGCCACTGTACCCTGCCAATTACATGATTTTTCTAAAGTCACACAGTAATGAGTGACAGATTCAGAACTTGAGCCCAAAACATCCCGATTAATAACTGGTAGTTTCTGGCTCGGAGACTCTACTTACTTTTACTAAAAATAATTTCAAGATTTTGGTGAGAATAAATTTTTCCTAATAATCTTTAAGACTAAATTTATATTAATAAGTATAATAATTTTTTCAAAGAAAATGTGGCTGCCTGTCCCAAATAAACTTTTAGGTGAGTCATCATGCATAATCTAAACATTCTTCTGTGTCACAAGAAAGAGAAGCTTAGACTCTAGAATATTTTCAGAGGAATAGAATTATAGAAGGGACCTTTGAAGTTATCTTCCAGCCACCTTAATTTACAGTTGTAACACAAAAGTCTGGGGAAGCCAAATGACTTGACCTCTGTTTCACAGCTATACAGTGAAAACTAGGACTAGAACTCACATCTTCCAACTCATAGTCCCATGTGCTTTCCATGAGGAAGTTGTGCCTGTCAACATTTTAGTACCAAATACAAGTTTAGAAATTTGTATAATAAATGAAGTCAAATAGCAGCATTTGCCTTTATTAACCAGTATCAAATATAATTTTGGAAATATAACTAAAATTATTCTACAAAGAACTTTAAGGAAAACCGAAATTCTTGGGTTCTGGTTAGGTCTACATAATTCTTCACAAAGTGACTGGAAAAATTTCAATTTCCATACAATTTCCACAGCAATAGTGTCTTAGTATATATGGAAATCAGGTTGCCTAGTTAATATACACTTCTTAATGCACACAAGAGATGTTAATACTCCAACTCTCTAATCTTTAAATGTTTCACCATGGGTTTGGCAGTAGATATTAAGTTAATTAAAACAGAAAAGCTGATCAAGTATACCAAAATCTAAAGCTCTTGCTTATTTCTAAGTCCCTTAAAACAAAACCTGCATACACTTGACTTCATCATGTTTTTTTTAAAAAAAATCTTATGTTAATTGTCAACATTTAAATACCAAGAAATTTCTAGGTTCTCTCAAAATGCAGGAGACCCAACTATCTGAAGCCTCAATTCCCATATGGCAGTGTGTCTAGTGCTGAAACAGTCATTGACAACTTTGAACTCTACAAAGCATCTCCTCTTGCCAACAGTTCCCACTCCATCACTGGCTGGCCCTTGTGGTCATTCAAGTTTGCAGCCCCTCCCAAGGAATTCATAAATACATATTCTATCACTAAGACTTTACCGAAAACTATATTACTCTTGTAGGAAGTCTTGCTTGTAAGTGAATTGTTTGCAAACAAACTGGTCTTCTGTAGAACTATTCAGTGGCAGGGATGAAAAGACAGGTATGTGATCATTTTCTGAGTTGATATACCTTCTGCTTGGAATGGCACTGGCTGTTCACATGATTGAGTGATCTTGCTAGACAGGATAGTCTTTTTAGAGCAGGGGTAGTTCATAAGCTAGTTCTATAAAACGAAAAAGGAAAAGTTATTTTTGAAGACTTCATTCTGAACTTATTTTTTATTGTTCTTAGTAGAAAAACAGAGAAAAAGTTGGTACCTTATATTGCTTTTTCCTTGACAAACTGAGAGACCAAAGGTATCATTTATAGTGGCTCACTCTAACAAGAAAAGTTTCTCTGACCTTACTCGAGTGTCACAAGCTTTCAAATATCTCTTAAAAAACATAAGAGGAGACAGACTATATGACTGTTCCCATGTTTGGCCCAACAAAATACAAATAAAGACTTTTATTGATTTTCCATTGTTGTTCTTTTTTTTTTAATTATACTTTAAGTTCTGAGATATATGTGCAGAATGTGCAGGCCTGTTACATAGGTATACACGTGCCATGGTGGTTTGCTGCACCCATCAACCACTCATCTACATTAGGTATTTTTCCTAATGCTATCCCTCTCCAATCTCCCTAGCCCCCAACAGGCCCCAGCGTGTAATGTTTCTCTCCCTGTGTCCATGTGTTCTCATTGTTCAACTCGCACTTATGAGTGGGAACATGCAGTGTTTGGTTTTCTGTTATTGTGTTAGTTTGCTGAGAATGATGGTTTCCAGCTTCATCCATGTCCCTGCAAAGGACAGGAACTCATCCTTTTTTACGGTTGCATAGTATTCCGTGATAGATATGTGCCACATTTTCTTTATCCAGTCTATCATTGATGGGCATATGGATTGATTCCAAGTCTTTGCTTTGTGAACAGTGCTGAAAGAGACATACATGTGCATGTGTCCTTATTGTAGAATAATTTATAATTCTTTGGGAGTATACGCAGTAACAGGATTGCTGGGTCAAATGGTGTTTCTAGTTCTAGATCCTTGAGGAATTGCCACACTGTTTTCCACAATGGTTGAACTAATTTACACTACCACCAACAGTGTAAAAGTGTTCCTATTTCTCCCTCTCCAGCATCTGTTGTTTCCTGACTTTTTAATGATCACTATTCTAACTGGCGTGAGATGGTATCTCATTGTGGTTTTGATTTGCATTTTTCTAATGACCAGTGGTGATGAGCTTTTTTTCACGTTTGTTTGCCACATAAATGTCTTCTTTTCAGAAGTGTTTGTTCATATCATTCACCCACTTTTTGATGGGGTTGGGTTTTTTTGTTTTGTTTTGCTTAAGTTTTTTGTAGATTCTGGATATTAACCCTTTGTCAGATGGATAGATTGCAAAAATCTTCTCACATTCTGTACGTAGGTTGCCTGTTCACTGTGATGATAGTTTCTTTTGCTGGGCAGAAGCTCTTTAGTTTAATTAGATCTCATATGTCTATTTTGACTTTTGTTGCTATTGCTTTTGATGTTTTAGTCATGAAGTCTTCGCCCATGCCTATGTCCTGAATGGTATTGCCTAGGTTTTCTTCTAGGGTTTTTATGATTTTCAGTCTTATGTTTAAATCTTAGCCCATCTTGAGTTAATGTTTGTATAAGACGTAAGAAAAGGGTCCAGTTTCAATTTTCTGCATATTGCTAGCCAGTTTTCCCAACGCTACTTATTAAATAAATGGTGGGAATCGTTTCGGAACAGTTCTCCATTGCTTGTTTCTGTCAGGTTTGTCAAAGGTCAGATGGTTGTAGATGTGTGGTGTTATTTCTGAGGACTCTGTTATGTTCCATTGGTCTATTTATCTGTTGTGGTACAAGTATCATGCTGTTTTGAATACTGTAAACTTGTAATATAGTTTGAAGTCAAGTAGTGTGATGCCTCCAGCTTTGTTCCTTTTGCTTAGGATTGTCTTGGCTATATGGGCTCTTTTTTGGTTCCATATAAAATTTAAAGTGTTTCTTTTCTAATTCTTTGAAGAAAACCAATGGTAGCTTGATGGGAATAGCATTGAATCTATAAATTACTTTGAGCAGTATGGCCATTTCCACAATACTGATTCTTCCTATCCATGAGTATGAAATGTTTTTTCATTTATTTGTGCCCTCTCTTGTTTCTTTGAGCAGTGGTTTGTAGTTCTCCTTGAAGAGGTCCTTCACGTCCCTTGTAAGCTGCATTCCTAGATATTTTATTTTCTTTGTAACAATTGTAAATGGCAGTTCACTCATGATTTGGCTCTCTGTCTATTATTGGTATATAGGAAGGCTTGTGATTTTTGCACATTGATTTTGTATCCTGAGACTTTGCTGAAGTTGCTTATCAGCTTAAGGAGATTTTGGACTGAGTTGATGGGGTTTTCCAAATATACAATCATATCATCTTCAAAAAGAGACAATTTTATTTTCTCTCTTCCTATGTGAATAGCCAGTATTTCTTTCTCTTTCCTGATTGCCCTGGCCAGAACTTCCAATACTATGTTGAATAGGAGTGGTGAGAGAGGACATCCTTGTCTTATGCCAGTTTTCAGAGGGAATGCTTCTAGCTTTTGGCCATTCAGTATGATATTGGCTGTGGGTTTGTCCTAAATGGCACTTATTGTTTTCAGGTACTTTTCATCAATACCTAGTTTATTGAGAGTTTTAAGCATGAAGGTTGTTGAATTTTTGTCCAAGTCCTTCTCTATATCTATTGAGATAATCACATGGTTTTTGTCTTTGGTTCTGTTTATGTGATGAATTACATTTATCGATTTGCATATGTTGAACCAGCCTTGCATCCCAGGAATGAAGCCAACTTGATCATGGTGGATAAACTTTTTGATGTGCTGCTAGCTTTGGTTTGCCAGTATCCTATTGAGGATTTTTGCATCGACGTTCATCAGGGATATTGGCCTGAAATGTTATTCTTTTGTTGTGTCTCAGGCAGGTTTTGGTATCAGAATGATCCTGGCCTTATAAGATGAGTTGGGAATAGTTTGGAATAGTTTGGAATAGTTTCAGAAGAAATGGTACCAGCTCCTCTTTGTACACTGGTAGAATTCAGTTGCGAATCCGTCTAGTCCTGGCTTGGTTGGCAGCCTATTAATTACTGCCTCCATTTCAGAACTTGTTATTGGTTTATTCAGGGATTCACTTCTTTCTGGTTTAGGCTTGGGAGGGTATATGTGTCCAGGAATTTATCCATTTTTTTTCTAGATTTTCTAGTTTATTTGGATAGATGTGTTTTTAGTATTCTCTGATGGTAGTTTGTATTTCTGTGGGATCAGTGGTGATATACCTGTTATCTTTTCTTATTGTGTCTATTTGATTCTTCTCTCTTTTCTCCTTTATTAATCTGGCTAATGGTCTATCTATTTTGTTGATCTTTTCAAAAAACCAGCTTCTGGATTCATTGATTTTTTTGAAGGGTTTTTCGTGTCTCTATCTCCTCAGTTCTGTTCTGATCTTAGTTATTTCTTGTCTTCTGCTAGCTTTTGAATTTGTTTTCTCTTGCTTCTCTAGTTCTTTTAATTGCCATTTTGGGGTGTTGATTTCAGATCTTTCCTGCTTTCTCCTATTGGCATTTAGTGCTATAAATTTCCCTCTATACACTGCTTTAGCTATGTCCCAGAAATTCTGGTATGTTATATCTTTGTTCTCATTCTTTTCAAAGAACTTATTTATTTCTGCCTTAATTTCCTTATTTATCCAGTAGTCATTTAGGAGCAGGTTGTTCAGTTTCCATGTAGTTGTGCAGTTTTGTGTGAGCTCCTTAATCCTGAGGTCTAATTTGATGGCACTGTGGTTTGAGAGACTGTTCGTTATAATTTCCATTCTTTTGCATTTGCTGCATAATGTTGTACTTCCAATTATGTGGTCAATATTAGAATAAGTGTGATATGGTGGTGAGAAAGATGTATATTCTGTTGATTTGGGTGGAAAGTTCTGTAGATGTCTATTAGGTCTGCTTGGTCCAGAGATGAGCTCCAGTCCTGAATATCCTTGTTAATTTTCTGTCTTGTTGACCTGTGAGACATTGATAGTGAGACATTAAAATCTCCCACTATTATTATGCGGGTGTCTAAGTCTCTTTGTAGGTCTCTAAAAACTTGCTTTATAAATATAGGTGCTCCTGTATTGGGTGGATATATATTTAGGATAGTCAGCTCTTCTTGCTGCATTGATCCCTTTACCATTCTGTAATGCCCTTCTTTTTTTATCTTTGTTGATTTAAAGTCTGTTTCAACAGAGACTAGGATTGCAACCCCTGCTTTTTTTTTTTTCTATTTGCTTAGTAAATCTTCCTCCATCCCTTTCTTTTGAGCCTATGTGTGTCTTTGCACATGAGATGTGTCTTCTGAATACAGCACACTGATAGGTCTTGACTGTTTATACAATTTGCCAGTCTGTACCTTTTAATTGGTGCATTTAGTCCATTTTCATTTAAGGTTAGCATTGTTATGTGTGAATCTGATCCTGTCATTATGATGCTAGCTGGTTATTTTGCCCGTTAGTTGATGCAGTTTCTTTGTAGTGTTGATGGTCTCTACAATTTGGTATGTTTTTGCAGTGGCTGGTACTGGTTTTTCCTTTCCATGTTTAGTTCTTCCTTCAGGAGCTATTTATAAAGCAGGCCTAGTGGTGACAAAATCTCTCAGCATTTGCTTGTCTATAAGGGATTTTATTTCTCCTTCACCTATGAAGCTTAGTTTGGTCAGATATGAAACTCTGGTTGAATTTTTCTTTAAGAATATTGAATATTGACCTTTACTCTCTTCTGGCTGGTAGGGTTTCTGCCAACAGATCCACTGTTAGTCTGATGGGCTTCCCTTTGTGGGTAAACAAACCTTTCTCTCTGGCTGCCCTTAACATTTTTTTCTTTCTTTTCAACCTTGGTGAATCTGACAATTATGTGTCTTGGGGTTGCTCTTCTCAAGGTGTACCTTTGTGGTGTTCTCTGTATTTCCTGAATTTGAATGTTGACTTGTCTTGCTAGGTTGGGGAAGTTCTCCTGGATAATATCCTGAAGAGTGTTTTCCAACTTGTTTCCATTCTCCCATCACTCTCAGGTATACCAATCAAACATAGGTTTGTTCTTTTCACATAGTCTCATATATCATGGAGGGTTTGTTTATTTCTTTTAATCCCTTTTTCTCTAATCTTGTCTTCATGCTGTATTTCATTAAGTTGATCTTTAATCTCTGATATCCTTTCTTCCACCTCATCTTTTTGGCTATTGAAGCATCTGTTTGCTTCATAAAGTTCTTGTGCTGTGTTTTTCAGCTCCATCAGGTCATTTATAACCTCTACACTGGTTATTCTAGTTAGCACTTTTTCTAATTATTTTTCAAGGTTCTTAGCTTCCTTCCATTAGGTTAGAACATGCTCCTTTAGCTCAGAAAAGTTTATTGCCCACCTGCTGAAGCCTACTTCTGTCAATTCATCAAATTCATTCTCCATCTAGTTTCATTCCCTTGCTGGCAAGGAGTTATGATTCTTTGGAGGAGAAAAGGCATTCTCATTTTTTGAATTTTCAGCCTTTTTACACTGGTTTTTCCTCATCTTTGTGGCTTTATCTACCTTTGGTCTTTGATTTTGGTGATTTTGGGATGGGATTTCTGTGTGGATGTCCTTTTTGTTGATGTTGACACTATTCCTTTCTGTCTGTTAGTTTTCCTTCTAATAGTCTGGTCCCTCTGCTTCAGGTCTGCTGGAGTTTGCTGGAGGTTCACTCCAGACCCTGTTTGCTTGGATATTACCAGTGGAGGCTGCAGAACTGCAAAGATTGCTGTCTGTTCCTTCTTCTGGAAGCTTCATCCCAGAGAGACACCCACCAGATGCCAGCCAGAGCTCTGTCGTTTTTTAAGATCACATTTCTGGAAGCATTTCATCTCTGAACCACATAAGTATTTGTTAATTTACTATATATTGCTACTACACTTCCATATTTACTTATATACATATACACATAAATAATTGTGTATGTGTGTGAATAAGCTAGTCTCTACATTTAGAAACACAGTTGGAGAGTGAAACAGTTAAACAATACCAATTATAATACATTATAAATAGAAGTTGTAAGAAAAGCACACATATAATGGTTTAGAAGAAAAAAGAGGGATTGGCAATCCAGACTGAATGGAGGTAACCATGAAGCTCTTGAACAATTTGAATGTTAAAGAGCACATAAAAGTTAATTTGAAACAGCTGAAGAAGAAGAAGGGCATTTAGAATTATTCATCCTTATATATAAAGAGTTTTAGAGATATAACATGATATTTGAGAAATGGCATAAAGGTATTTAGAGGATACTGAGAAAAATTACCTGGAAAATGGTGTGGTTTGAACCAAATCAATGTCTGGATAGACTTAAGCACTGCTGAAAAATAGACTTGAAAATTTTAATAAACAGCAATTAGTTTGGAAATAAAGGGGAGTGACAAAAATGAATCTAAAATAATGTAGGAGACTGGGTTGGTTGTGCACAGTTTATTGAAATTGATACTCAAGAGAAAAGAATAGGTTTGAGGAGGGTGGCTAAAAAGCAAATCAAAAGAGTTTGCTGTTGAAATATAGAACTTAAAGATATTTAAGACTTCTATGTGGCATCTACATATCTCTAAGCAGTTGTGGGTATAAACTGAAGGCTCAGGAAAGAAGAATAGGATAAAGACATAAATCTGAGAGTGATACATTGAAGCTACATTACAGCATCAGGTTGGGACTGATAAGGCAGAGTGTGTGCATTAGTTAGGCAACTGGATGCACATGTACCCCTGAACTTAAAATACAAGGTAAATTTAAAAACAAAAGAAGTTAAGTTGCTTAGAGAAGCAATGAAATGTAATGCTGACCAACCTTCAAAATTTATATATGTTTATATATATATATGGGCATTCTGGCACATTCCTGTAATCCACACTACTCAGGAGGCTGAGGCAGGAGAATCACTTGAACCCAGGAGGCAGAGATTGCAGTGAGCCGAGATCATGCCACTGTACTCCAGCCTGGACAATAGAGCCAGACTCTGTCTCAAAGATAAATAAATAAATAAAATTTCAGAACAACTCTATATTGTTATTAAAAACATTATATTGGCCATAAATTATTTTCACTATGAGTAACTGTACCTTACAGTGAGATTTTCAAGAGCAAGTTAGAAAATGTATACAAATGTAATATTCAAACCACAAAACTGGCATGATAATAATAGGTTTTTTTAATAAATATTATTAAGAACAATTTAATTATATTTTATTTATTATTATTATTTTGCTGTATAATCATTCAAAATCAAATACCAGCAAGTGTATTCACTTCTTCTCAAGATATTCTCTGAGGCTTTCCCTTATAGGTCACATTCTCTGTCCATAGATACAATTTTTACACAATAAATTATATAATTTTCTCTGAGAAAGGAACAAATGCCAGTAGGTACAGACACCCTGGAAGCAGCAAAGCTATAAACATCACAAAGTGGGGGAAAAAAAGAACCCTTTGCTTATGAGCACCTGCTTATGCTTAGCATTATAGGCACATAGTACACATTTAGCAAAAAAATTCCACTGAAAAAAGTTAGACTAAGAAAACCTTGTAACTTAAAATAGTGAGTATAAGTTATCTAGATAGTTTACCTCCATAAAAACGAAAAAAAAAAGGCTTCATTCTTTAGAAATGCCAGGTAATGGTATATAAGCCTGTGCATGAACACTGATTTTGGGGTTTAAATTAGTATGAAACTGAAAAAAAAAAAATATGACTGTTCTGCTTAGGAATTCAGAATTGACTTCTAAAGGAATTGCAGTTTGCCAGGAAAAGAAAGGCGAAGGAGGTAAGAAATATATATAAAGAGCTTTAATGAAAACACCTACAATCATTGAGTATGTTACATATTCCAGACACTCTTTAGATACAATATTTAATTTATGATACGAAGAACTCAATTTTTGATATAGGCAATATTCTAATGGGCTTTGGAGGAAGATGAGATGATTTCTGAGAAGACCAAAGAAGATGATAAGGAAAAAATTTAGCACTGCATTTAGCCTTGAGGAATTCATCAGAATCCTTATCAAACTCCTAATAATTTTCAGCATGCCTTTTGGGAAACCTACCTGGCACCTTACCTCCTCCTGTAAAATAAAGATGGCTATTGAGCATGCCAAAATGTACTTTTAGCCTAGAACTAATCACTGATTTACATCTACACAATAAAGGAGTAAAGGCAATAGTGATAAATATTAAGTGCATCAGTTGTATTTTCCAAAGGTGGCTACAACAATGTCTCCTATGCTGTTCTTACAATGAGACTTTGACAGTTCTCCCATGAAGAGGAAAGATGCATATACTCTCTCCCTCAAATTGATGATGTTTTACTATGTTTCAACCAATAGAGCATGGCAGAAGTGACTTCTGAGGCTACATCAAAAAAACCAAGCAACTTGTGCTCCATCCACTTGAGTACTCCTTTTTGAAGCCATTGGCCATGTGTAAACAGTCTGACTGACCTCAGGCTAACAGGCTGTGAGAAAGACCAAACTAGCCTAACAGAAAGATTACATAGAGAGGCTTTGAATTATACAAGAAGGAAAAAAGATGTCAGACTAGTGCCCAGGTGCTTCAATCTTCCAGAGTCCAAGATCCAGACATTGTCTGACTGCAGCAATATGAAAAATCATAAGCCAAACACCAAAGGAGCCTTTCCTGAATTCCTCACAATAAAATTGTAGTTGTCATTTTAAGTCACTAAATTTTGGGGTGTTTTGCTATGTAGCAATAGTAACTGAAACACTGAACCATTATTATGAAGTAATATCTATGCTACATCATACTTCTCAAATTTTAATGACCATATAACTTGTCCAGGTACATTGTTAATGTTAAGTCTATTTAGTAGTCTAGAGAAAAGCTTCAGATTCTGCATTTCCAGCAAGCTGCCAGATGATGCACATGCTTCTGGTCCACAGTCCACACTTTGCATAGCAAGTTGACATAGGAATAGTATTCCTTTATCTGGAGGCATTCTGTCTTCTTTTCTTCTTAGCAACATGATTAAACAGCTGTTTCCTAGCAAGTAAACATGTCAGCAGAGTGAGTCTATACAAGAATGGATGACTTCTAGATATTTCATAACTGTACCTGAAATTTGACAAAAAAAAAGCTGTATAATTTGGGAATCGAGAACATATGCTGACACTGTTCCTTAAAACTATGCTGAAACATCTAGAATTTCATGAGGATGAAGATGAGTTAGGACTATACTTGCATGCATTAAATGTTCACTACAGACAGATCACTATGAGGTAGGCCAGACATTCCTTGAGTGCCCATGAAATGACCAATTGTACCTTCCAGGCTTGTAGGGGAAGAAAATCACTGATTTAAGCCTTTTTTTTTTATAGAAGGGGTGGTAGATAGAAAGTTTAATAGTCTAAGCTGAATCATAAACCTGGAGTTGTGCAGCTGATACAGAGGAATTAAATTTAGAAGTATTGGTGGGTGGAGGAGTTTTCAAAAATATCCAGAAGTTCTTTCTAGACTAGGAAAGTTAATACCATTATCCCCTAAGATGTGTCATTCAATGCCACTAAATCTTCAGTCTTTATTTTACCTCATTCATTCCTCGTGTTCCATATAACACCTGGGCATCAGACCCTGTAATCATATCTCCTACAAGTCTGCAGAACTTGTGAAAAACTTACCCTCCACAACACATATATATATCCAACAAAAGATGACATTACAGACAGAAATTGGCTCAATATTCACAAAAAAATATGTGTTTTCTCTTCCTGTATACACAAGAAGACTATTTTTCCAGCCTGCCTTGCTATTGGATTGGAAACATGTAACCGAGTTCTGACCAATGAAATATGAATGCATGTGCTACACACCACTTCTAGGCTTGACGATTAATTTATTTGCACAGTTCCCTACTCTCAGTCTTTCTGTTTCAGTGACACTGGAAACACATGCTCCAGATAGTGTAGCTTCAAGATGGAAACATCTTGGATTCCTGAGTTACTCCTTGTAGAATTGTAAGGAGCTCAGCTGACCTAGACAGAGCTAAGCTGCCAGGTGTCAGAGCAGCCAATTAGGCAAGAAGCAAAAATGATAGTAACAGTGAACCCTTTTATCATTTATAGGGATAGCATAAGCAAGAGGCTAACCTGAAGAAAATGCTGACTCCTCCTGATCAATTTTTTCCCATGGACCAGCACCAGTCAAGGATTAGCAGGACTAGCATAGACATGGTATCTGGCTCACTCTTGAAGGAGATTCCAATAAAAGGATCTTGGGGTTTTATGGATCCTGGGGTAAGGGAAAGGGAAAGGAGAAAGGGTTGGGAGTGGAAAAGTCCTGATATTGAGTTAGGGTGGAGAAAAGTCTCTTCAAGTTTCATTCTTCAGCTCTTTAATAAGGAGGTCTCAGCAGAGGCACCTGAGGAAGTCCTCCTATAAAGAAGCCTCCAAATGGTGGCATCTGATCTAGGAATGATGATATGCATAGGAGCAAAGTCAGCCAAAAAGCCTGAGTCCTCAACTGCAACCCCCTTCAGAGATTGCATTTGCTGCATCAAGACTGGCATGAGGAGGGCAACTTTGTGACTGCCTATTGTTTGGCACGAAAAAAAAAATCACATGTAGATTTTTAGCCAGGAGATTTAGCATAATAGACAAAGAACAGAGAAATGGTTCATGTTTTTATAACTTCCTTTCACCCTAGTTTCTTAGATAACATATAAATCTTGACTCCTGCAACTTAATTATCTTCCATGCCTCTTGGGATGCCAATAAGGATAACACTGCAGCAGCCATTGAAGTCCAGTCAAATGACAAATTTGCCACTGTAACATTGAAATAGAAATTATATCTTATGACACAAGGCCAAGCATATGTTGAACATATTTGAATGTGTCTTTCCCCAGTCACACAGAAACTGGAAAACTAAATTACACTAAAGAATGTGACTAGAGTTTCTGGAGTCAGGGACTATATCTGTATATGTAACCTTATCAGAAGAATATTTTCTGCGGCTCTCTGGATACTAGAGCCAGACACAGAATAACGATGCTGTCATGAAAGATGACAGATTTTGTAAGAAACCTGAAGCACTAACCAAAAAATCAGTAGAGACATCATGTAACAACTAATGTGTACAGAAATCTTGTAACGTTTCTTTTTGTTTAAAAATAAGAAATCTTTTCTTCTTGGTGAATAACTGAGATAGTGGCCATAAGAGTTATTTACCAAAAATTTCCAACTCCTCTTTTTCAAGGCAAATGGTAGGACTTCATGTTCACATCTCCTCTGAAGTAAAGTATGACAATATGACTTCTGTCATTAATGGTATGCGAATAGAAATGATAGGTTTACTGCTGAATAGAAGCTTAAGAGACAATGCATGATTTACTTTCATCCTCTCCCTCTGCCACAGAAACCATAGGGCAGGTGTTGAGATGAGGTCTTCATTGGCCTGAGTCCCTTAGTGACTATGACTGTAGACCTCTCACCAATCTACATTAGACAGTTGGCATGAGTGAAAAATAAAAATTTTGTTAGGTTAAGCAAATTAGGATAATTTGTTACCATGCCATAACTTTGCCTATCCTGGGATTATTACTTTTGCTTTTAATAAACCCATAAAGGAAAAAATCATCTGCAAGTCATGGAAGGAGAAAATAGGTCAGACACCAGGAGTGAACCTTATTCATTAGCAGCTGGGCAACACTTAGAAAAGTATGCATGTGCTTTGCATGAAACCTCCTCTTCACTCTCACTAAGGCACCCCAAATTTTGCCTCTGAAGGTTCAATCAAAATGTATCTATCAACAGAGTGCATATTGTTAAACTTTGGATCCAGTAATCCCAGGCATAGCTCTTTCGAGCAGAAAGCCTTTCAGGTTTGTAAGTCTAAATTCCCACACATTATACAATGACCAAATAGATTTATCATTCTCTATTGTTCACTTTTTTATACAATTGTTCATTGTCATACAGTTGACAATTACTAAAATAAACATAAAATGTTCAGGGCAAGGTATTTTTAAGGAGAACTATCCACCCAGAAAGATAAAGTAGGTTATTCTCAGGGTTGGGGAAGAGCACCTGCTCTCCCTACCCACTACAGCAACACCAAATTTAACAACCATCTATACAAAAAAATACCTTTATAAGAACCAAAAATCAGGTGAGCACTCACAGTACCTCTATTCAACTCCATATACTGAAATAGGTACTGAAAGACCAGGAAACAGTGTTGAATTGCCATAGCCATTCCTTTCCTACCCACCAGAAGTGGCTGCATGGCACTGTATGCTGGGAAGAAAGGGTGTAATGATTATGAGACTTTGCACTGAACTTGATGATGCTCTGTCAGAGTGGAAAACAGAACCAGGCTATACTTAGCTAATGCTTGCCCATGGAGGGAGCATTTGGACCAGCTAAATACAGGGAAATTGCCTGTCTTAGCAGTTGTAACTTGAGTTTCAGGAAGCCTTGCCACTGGGGGCTGAAGTGCTCTGGGGCCCTACATAAAGTCTAGGCCACAAAGACTACAATTCCTAGGTGAGTCCTAGTGTTGAGCTGGACACAAAGCCAGCTCTCAGGAGACTAGAGCCAGATACAGAATAATGGCACTGTCACGAAAGATAACAGATTTTGTAAGAAACTTGAAGCACTAACAAAAAAAACCTACTAAGGCCCACAAACTACTGAGACACCAGCCAGGGCAGCTAACAGAATGTTTTCTCTCCCCCAAACCCAGGCTTCACAGCTCACAGCTCCAAAAGAGGCCCCTTCCTTCCACTTGAGGAGAGGGAAGGGTAAAGTGAACTTTGCCTTACATATTGGATACCAGTTCAGCTACAATAGGTTAGAGCACTGATCAGAGTCATTAAGCCCCATTCCATGCCTTGGCTCCTGGATACTTCTAGACACACTCTGGGCCATAGTTAATATGCTGCCCTGAAGAGAAGGACCCAGTCATGGCAGGACTCATCATCTGCTGACTAAAGAGCCCTTGGGCCCTGAATAACCATCAATAGTACTTAGGTAGTATGCCATTAGCCTTGGGTGAGACTGAAACTTGCTGGTTTCAGGTGAGGCACAGCACACCCCCAGTTGTGCTGGCCATGGAAAGATGCCGTATCTGCTTGAGAAAAGCAGAGGGAAAAATATAAAGGACTTCATCTTGTACCTTAGGTATCAGGTTGGCCACAGTGGGTAGCAAACCAGGCAGGCTCTTGAGGTTCCTGATTGCAAGCCTTTGATCTTAAACAGCATTTCTCGACCTGCCCTGGGCCAGAGGGGAGGCTGGAAGAGTGAGTCCCAGGCCTGGCAACATTCACCACAAGCTGACTGAAGAACCCTTGGGCTTTAAGTGAACATTGGTGGAAGCCTAACGGTACTCTCCATGAGCCTGTGGTGGTGGTGGCCATAGGGTGAGGCTCCCCTGACTGTGAAAATGGGAGGAAATAGTGAGAAGGACTGTGTTACATGATTTGAAAGCCAGCTCGGCAGAAGTACAGTAGAAAATCAAGTAGATTTTAAAGGTTTTTTTGCTCTACTCCTTGGCTCCTAAATGGCAATTCTAGACCCATCTAGGGTCTGGGGAGCTCACCACCCTGAAGAGAAAAAAACAAGGTTGTCTGGCTTCACCACCTGTTGATTGTACAGCCCCAGGGACTTCAGTGAGCAAAAGTGGTAGCAAAGTGGTAGTTACAGTGAGCCTAAGGCAAAACCTAGTGCTGTGCTCCCTTATGGTCTAACCCAGTGCAGTTCCAGTTATGGTGGCCAAAGGTGTGTTTGTGTCATTCCACCTCAAGCTCCAGGCGTCTCAGCACAGAGAGAGAGAGAGACTCCATTTGCTTGGGAGAAAGTAAGGGAAAAGGACAAGAGTCTCTGCTTGATAATCCAGAGAATTCTTCTAGATCTTATCCAAAACCACCAAGGTGGTACCTCTAAAAGTCAGTAAGAATCACAGCATCACTGGGCTTGGAGTGCCCCCAGTGAAAACAGGGCTTAGATCACAGTACCTAAGTCCTTCCAAATACCTGGAAAGTGTTTCCAAGAAGGATGGGTACAAAGAAGCCTAGACTGCAAAGATTACAATAAATATCTAACTCCTCAATGGTCAGACACAGATGAACATCTACAAGCGTCAACACCATCCCAGAAAATATGAACTCATCAAATAAACTAAAGAAGGCACCAGGAAACAGTCCTGGAGAAAGAAACATATGTGATCATTCAAACAAAGAATTTAAAATAGTTGTTTTAAGGAAATTCAAAGAAATTCAAGATAAAACAGAGGAAGAATTCCAAATTCTATTAGATAAATTTAAGATATTGGAATAATTAAAAATAATCTAGCTTCAGCACCCTAAGACAGCACGAAAAATAAGAGGCCAGGCATGGTGGCTCATGCCTATAATCCCAGGACTTTGAGTGATCGAGGCAGGCAGACCGCCTGAGGTCAGTAGTTCAAGACCAGCCTGGCCAAAATGGGGAAACACATCTCTACCAAAAAATACATAAATTATCCAGGTATGGTGGTACACACCTGTAATCCCAGCTATTCAGGAGGCTGAGGTCAGAGAATTGCTTGAACCCAGAAGGCAGAGGTTGCAAATCAAACCACTGCACTACAGCCTGGGCAACAGAATGAGACCCTGTCTCAAAAAAAATAAAGAGGCCGGGCGCGGTGGCTCAAGCCTGTAATCCCAGCACTTTGGGAGGCCGAGGCGGGTGGATCACGAGGTCAAGAGATCGAGACCATCCTGGTCAACATGGTGAAACCCCGTCTCTACTAAAAATACAAAAAATTAGCTGGGCATGGTGGTGCGTGCCTATAATCCCAGCTACTCAGGAGGCTGAGGCAGGAGAATTGCCTGAACCCAGGAGGTGGAGGTTGCGGTGAGCCGAGATCGTGCCATTGCACTCTAGCCTGGGTAACAAGAGTGAAACTCCGTCTCAAAAAAAAATAAAATAAAAAATAAATAAATAAATAAATAAAGATAAAAGATTTAAAACAATCAAGCAAGACCCAGCACAGTGACTCATTCCTGTAGTCCAAACACTTTGGGAGGCTGAGATGGGAATATTGCTTGAGCCCAAGAGTTCAAAATCAGCCTGAGAAGCATGGCAAAACCCCATCTCTACCAAAATATATATATATACAAAAAGAAAATTATCTAAGCATGGTGGCATGAACCTGTAGTCCCAGCTGCTCAGGAGCCTGAGGCAGGAGGATGACTTGAGCTTGGGAGTGGAGATTGCAGTGAGCTGAGATCACACCACTGCACTCCATCCTCGGTGACAGAGATAGATCCTATCTAAAACAAACAAACATAGAATCAAGCAGAAATTCTGGAGTTGAAAAATGCAAATGACATCAGAGCCTTTTAATAGCAGAATTGATCAAGCAGAAGAAAGACTTAGTGAGCTTGAAGAGAGGCTATTTGAAAATATATAGTCAGAGGAGACAAAAGGAAAAGGAATTAGGAGGAAAGAAGCATATCTACAATCACTTAAAAAAAATAGCCTCAAAAGGGCAAGTTTAAGAATTATTGGCCTTAAAGAGAAGGTAGAGAAAGAGACAAAAGTAGAACATTTATTCAAGGGAGTAATAAAAGAGAACTTGCCAAACCTAGAGAAAGACATCAATATCCATGCGTAAGAAAGTTATAGAACACCAAGCAGCTTTAACCCAAAGAAGTTTATGTCAAATCATTTAATAATTAAATCCCCAAAGGCCAAGGATAAAAAAAGAATCCTTAAAACAGCAAAAGAAAAAAAAAATGCCATGCAATGGAACTCTAATACATCTAACAGCAGACTTTTCAGTGGAAATCTTATAGGCCAGGAGAAAGTGGTACCACAGATTTAAAATGCTGACTGAAAAAAAAAAAAAAAAAAAACTTTTACCCTAGAATAGTACATTCAGTAAAAATATCCTTCAAACATAAAGGAGAAGACTTTTCCGTACAAACAAAAGCTGAAAGACTTCGTCAACACCAGACCTGTACTACATAAATGCTAAAGGGAATATTTCAATCAGAAAGAAAAGGACATTAATGAGCAATAATAAATCATCTAAAGGTACAAGCCTCAGTGGTAATAGTAACTACCCAGAAAAAAAAAAAAACAGAATATTATAACACTGTGATGCATAAATAATTATTAAGTAGAAAGATTAAATGATAAACTAATCAAAAATGAATATAACAGATTAAGATGGTAGAAAGGAGGCAGGGCTAGCTTGCAGCTCCCACTCAGACAGACAGAATAGCATGTGGAGTTTAGTCATATTGTAAACTTTTGCTCCAAGAACGATTGCAGAAGCAAACCAGGAAAGCTGAGAGAATTTAAAATCCATTTAAAGGAACTGGATTACCTGGAAGCCTCCCTGAGACACTGGAAAACTGTGAGTCTGTGCTGAGTCTGTTCACAGGCACAGATAATTTTGCCTGTGAGCAGGAGTAGAGGACCACACAGCTTAGCACAGCCGAGGAGAAAGTGCGACCAGATAAGCTGGAGAGGCTCACATTTATTTAGTACAGATTTAATGACAAAGGACTACAGCAAACACCATTTGTGCATAATTAACACTGTCAACCTCCCAAGCAGGGGGCAGTCCTGTGTGAATGATCAAAGGTTCGTTTCCAGAAAAATAGGTAAACAAACTTATCTAGATAAATTTCTTTGCATTCCTTTGTTATCTGCCTGCTGCTACTAGCTCAAGGTAAGATTAGGCTGCCTTCAACCATAACCCTTTCCTGAAGCTTTTGCAAAACCTCCTGGCCTTCCAAGAAGGTTTATGTTCTTTTCTATAATTTTTTCCATCACCCTGACTGATCTCCTATATCTCCCCCTTTTCTGTTTTTTGCAACAGGTTTTGTTGATTGAAGAGTACAGACGTGTGCAGCAACAGGTTTGTCAGGCACAGCAATTATAAGTTGTGTTCCGGCTTTGCATCCTACAAGTAGTAAATAACATGAGACAACCATGAGTATAATCAGCAACATTCTTTTCCAATAAAGGAGGAACCCCAAAGAGTGGGGGCCTCTCCAGGAGAGATGTTCTTGCAATCTTTCCATATGGCTGTTTGTTGGGCATGTATGATGTTTGGTATTTAGGGGTTTGGTGTTTAGGGTGTTTAGAGCTATGGTGTTTAGGAATTCTAGAATTTTAGTTTTAAGTTGCTTCATGTCTGCTATTAAATTATGTAATGCTCCCCAGAGGTGTTGTTTTACCTCATCCCAACTATGTACTGATTGTGTCCAAGGTAGAGAGGTGACACAGATATGTTTATGCTCTCACTTGCAGTTTAATTGCTGTCGGAATGACAGTGCATCTTGTAGCTCCCCTACATATTCCAAGGCAGCCCTGAGGACTTGCAGACATGCAAGAATCTTTTGATTTATACCCTGCTATAGGAGAAGTTCATTAGACACATTTCTGGCCAAGTTATCTACGAACATAGCTATTTGTACTGATTCAGTAATACAGGCCACAGCAACACTAGCAATGACTATGGCTGAGACTATAAAAGCTGTTTAAGTGTTCCTATGAATCTTTTGTATCTGACCTGAGACACATTCTAAGATGGCAAGAGCAGCGGGACCTTGCCAATCATGTGTCAAATTGGTAGGAATGCCTCAGAGTGTCTCCTTGGTACCATGACACTAGTAATATTTAAATCAGATATATTGTAATTAGTGATTACTAGTTCACATGTGGTGAACCAAGCCTGTCCCTGCACTCGGGTCACAAACATGGAGTTTTGGGATGTAATGGAAATATTGGTTCCCATAAGGAAAACATATGGATGGGTAGTGCAAATTAATCACTGATCTGTGTGATTATGAATAAAGTTATATTATGAATAAAGTATAATTGTTACTGGAATTATGATATGTCCCATGTCAGGTGCCAAGGTGTCACAGGTGCCATAAAGTGCCTTGGGTGGCATGGACTCTACTTGGTTTCTGGGATACTCCATCACCCCATGGACCCAAATCATAGACGAATGGGTCATGGCTACGATACTGTGATTGATGTCACGATGGATGCAGACATCAGCATGGTTGCCCTGAAAATGGCTGTGGGGGCTCCAGTCTAAGGTGTTATAAGTACCTAACTGGAGGCTACGGGCTTGTCCCCCATGACAGACCTCCAAGCCAAAGTGGAATCCATTACTTTCCCAGCTTCATTCTTTAGCACAGGGAGGAATGTTGGGGAAAGTGGCACCAGTTGCATCGCCCGGTTTGAGACTACCTGCTACCAAATATGTTAAGGCATTTCCTTTGCTTTGATGTAGCCATAATTGTGTTTGTGTGGGTATACAGTAAGGATTAGAACTTTCATAACTTACACACTGTGGGAGGATAGTAGAGTGATATGTAGTGTTACCTGGAGCCTTAGTCCAATGTGTGCCATTACTGAGATACCCCACCAGAGGTATGTCAATTCCTCCTAGCAGTCACATCATTAAAGGCTGGGAAGAGAGTGTCTGCCTAAGTAACAGGTGGAAAAAAGGCAGATTTAGAAGATGGGCTCAATAGAGTGTATCAGGTACAGGTGGCAAGCAAAGTGAGAGAATGAAAAAGGAACAAATTATCTGAAGTGAATGGTGTCTGTGTCCAGAGCAGGATTTGCTCAGCCTTCTGAGTTGTCTTCTTTAGCATCCCCTCGGTAATGTTTGGGGGTTGTGTCATTTGAGGAGGCCACATCGTCCCGGTCTGCAGGTCCTGCAGGGTCATTTCCTTCATTTCTGCTACTGGATTGGGTAAGGTTTGATGGGTCATGCTGAAATCCAAAGAGGGCCTGAGAGGGTTTGAACACAAGTATATCCTCTTCCCCATGTCAGCAAATTGTTTAGGCCACACCATACATTACTATTCACATCCTTCCATAAAACTGTGGGTTTTATATCTTGAGAGGTTTTAGCAAAGTGCTTTTCTATACCTGATTGAAATTTGTCATTTAAATTTAAGAAATTAAGGGTAAATAAGGCTTGTGCTTGTAGTGTTTCAGAGTCCTCACTCAATTCCCCTTTCGTTTTCCGAACTTATTTTTAAGGGTGAAGTGGGCACATTCTACTGTGGCCTGTCCTTGGGGGCTATACAGGATGCCTGTGGACTTTCAGATGTACCTTGTGTGACAAAATTGTTGAAATTGCAAGCTGGCATAAGCTGGACCATTTTCAGTTTTAATTTTTGTGGGCTACCCCATAAACCCAAAAGTTAAAAGAAGATGTTCAATAACACATTGGGTGGACTCTCCCAGAAGAGCATGTGTGTTAATTAGGTAAGAATTGGTATCAATGTATACGTGTACATATCTTAGCTTTCCAAATTCAGGGATGTGTGTAACATCTGTTTGCCATAACTTATTAGGTTCTAGTCCTCCAGTGTTAACACCTGTAGAAGGAGGGGATGTGAGCTGGCAATCTGGGCATTGAAGGATAATTTATTTAGCTAGTCTTTGGGTAAGCTGAAATTGTTTAGTTAAGTTTCTCCAATTTTGGTGGAAAAAATGATGTGATTTGGGTGGCCTGGTCAAGCAGCGACATCATAACCCACAGGTTTGCTTGATCATTGCTGTAAGCCAGTGGGCCAGGCAGTGAGCTGTGGGCCCAAATATGTGTGATAAAAATAGGATGTGTTTATAGATCTAGCAATTGCTGAAACTGAAGAACAAGGGCACACAGGGTGGGCTCGAGAGTGGACTTAATGAGGGCTATCTTAAGGTTCTGCAATAAATAAACAGTTTGGGTTTTTCCTCTCTTTTCACTTTAGGAAGCTTTAATGCTATAGTCAATATTTTGGCTTTTGTGTTTCAGTCCCCACCAGTTGACATGCTCGTATAAGTTCCCTGATTGTAACTGTCTTTCCTCTGATTGCCAGCATTATTTGCTGGCAGTTGACATTAAGATTTTCATAAGCCAACTGCAACAATATCAGTGGCCTAGGCATGACTAATTTGTCTCTTAATTGCCTGGGTTAACTGATTGATAATTTCAACAAATGGCTACTGAGGCCCTTGTCAGACATTTATAAAAGATCCCTGTTGAACTCCACTTGCGGGAATTCAATCCAAAGCCCCGAGAGCATATTGAGATGCTTGTGCATGAGCGTGGGGAACAAAATGTAATTGTTGTTGTATATTGGCATAGGGGCCCCTCCCCAGGTGGATAGCAGCTGTTATGTCTTGCCTGGCCAATTGATTCTGGTTGGCTTGTAGTTCACACAACTCATATTCTGCCTTCCAGAGGAGGTATTGATTGGGTTCTCAAGTTGTTTTAGCTAGTCCCCTGGACTTATATGGAAGTTGTCTACTATGGCTTCAATTAATCCTTTTTGTAAATGAGTTAGCGGCTCCATTTTCTCTAATGCTTTTCTTATCTCTTTATACGCATCAAAAGAAATGGGTTCATATATCTGATTGCCTTGTCAATCTTGCATTACTGGGCAGGCCAATAGCTCCCCTTCTAATTCCACTTGCCTAAGATAGGGTCCCAGAGCTGTAGCATATCCCTCGTCTTTTTACTAATTTATTGGGGAAGGGGACTCAGGCAAAACTTCTGTTTCCTCTTTGGTATTTTTACCTGGTAATGCCAGGGCTGAGGGAGAAGGAGGAGGCAGTAAGGTAGGTGACACTCCCTCTTCCCTTCCGTTTTTAGGTTCTTATGTGTAGAGCGGGGCCAAAGCAACCCTAAGGCCCATAATGTTAAAGATGTTACTGGGACCTTTTGCCTGTGTTCATGATCTTATTTAAGATTTTTCTCCACTTGTTCCCAGAGCTCTATGTCCAGCATACCTTCTTCCAGGAATCATGGATTATGGAAAACAATAGTTTGCATTAAGTCCCTTAATTGAGCCTCTGAGACCAAAGCTGTACTAGCTTTAAGCAGCTATTTCAATACTTTTATGTACTGTTTCTGTTGTGCTGCTAACTGTTGTCACATGATGAAACCCTAGCCTGAACAATTTCCTCAAACTTGGAAATTCCAAGTGGACTACAATGACCTATGGACTTACTGACCAAGCAGTCGCTTCATGTTCATTTTCAAGGGTTCCATCGAAACTCATTGCAGTGTTCCTCACTGGGGATACTGGCTGCCAAGTCTGTCCCACAGACTCTGGCTGAGCAACTGATGAACAGAATTTGTAGACACAGGTATTTTGCTTGTGAGTGAGGCTGGGGAAGCACATGGCTTAGCACAGCCAACAAGAAAGTGCGCCCCGACAAGCTGGAGCTGCTCACATTTATTTAGTACAGATTTAATGACAAGGGCCTAGAGTGAACACCATTTTGGGGTAATTAACATTGTCACCCCCTCCCCCAGTAGAGGATCGTCCTGCCTGCAGATTAGAAAAGGTTGGACACTGGATAAATAGGTAAACAAACTTATCTAGATAAATTCATTTGCACTCCCTTGTTCTCTGCCTTCTGCCATTAGCTCAAGGTAAGAGGATTAGGCTGCCTACAACCATAACCCTTTCCCAAAGCCTTTGCAAAACCTCCCAGCCTTCCAAGAAGGTTTGCATCTTTCCTATAATTTTTCTCACCACCCTAACTAATCTCCTACAAGTCCACTTGCTCTCTAAACAGGGAGGCTCATATTCTTGGGCAAGTTCTCAGCCCTTATCACGGGCTGCCTGGAAATATTACTTGGTGCTGTTGGGAGAGCATGGTGGGAGAAAGACTAGCCTTTAAGATTGCAGGCTGCATGGAGTGAGATGAGGCCTGTGACTCCTGGCTTTCCCTCACTTCCCTAGGACCCTGTATGACTCAGCAGAGGCAACCACAATCCCTCTGGGAATATAACTCCATTGGACTGGGAACCACACCCCCAACCCCCACAGCAGCCTCAGCAAGCCTAGCCCAATTGCAGACTGAACTCAGACACACCTATCCCTGCCCCCACCTGATGGTATTTTCCTGCTCACCCTGGTATCCAAAAACAAATGTCATAATCTCTTGGGAGCTCTATGGCCCTGCCTACCACATAAGAAACCTGAATATTTAACCAGGTGTCCTTAGGGCAAGTTTGTATCCTTCCTATATGACTGCAGCTGATGCACTCTTGAAAACACCACCTCCTGGCTGGAGGCCAACCAACACAAAACCAGCACACTAAACAAAAACACAAACAAGGACCCTCAGAGAGCCCACTTCACTCTCCTGCTATCTTTGCCAGAGCAGGTGTGGCATCCATGGCTGTGAGATCTGAAGATGAATCACACTGCAGGACTCTTTGCAGACACTCCCCAGTACCAGCCCAGAGTTCGGTAGCTCCGCTGGGTGGCTAGACTGAGAAGAGCAAAAGCAATCACTACAGTTTAGCTCTCAAAAAGCTCCATTCCTACAAGAAGGGAGAGAACACCACATCAAGGGAGCACCATGTGAAACAAAAGATTCTGAACAGCAGCCCTTGAATCCCAGATCTTCCCTCTGACATAGTCTACCCAAATGACAAGAAATCAGAAAAACAATTCTGGTAATATGACAAAACAAGATTATGTAACACCACCAAAAGATTATACCAGCTCATCAGCAATGGATCCAAACCAAGACAAAATCTCTGAATTGCTATAAAAAGAATTCAGAAGGTTGATTATTAAGCTAATCAAGGAGG
>NW_016107795.1:1088042-1089288 GCF_001604975.1 Cebus imitator
CATAATACAGGATACGAAAGGAAAATTCTTCAGTAAAATAGATAGCATAAATGAAAAACAATCACAACTTCTGGAAATTAAGGACACACAAAAATGCAAAATGCACTGGAAAGTCTCAGCAATAGAATTGAACAAGCAGAAGAAAGAACTTCAGAGCTCAAACACAAGGCTTTGGAATTAACCCAATCCATCAAAGACAAAGAAGAAAAAAACTTTTTTAAAAATGAGCAAAGCCTCCAAGAAGTTTGGGATGATTTTAAAAGTTCAAACCTAAGAATAATTGGTGTTCTCAAGGAATAAGAGAAATCTAAAAGTTTGGAAAACATATTTGAGGGAATAATTGAGGAAAAGTTCCCCAGCCTTGCCAGAGATCCAAATACAGGAAGCTCAAAGAAGACCTAGGAAACTCATCACAAAAAGATCATTGCCTAGGCACATAGTCAATAGGTTATCTAAAGCTGAGACAAAGGAAAGAATCTTAAGAGTTGTGAGGCAAAAGCATCAGGTAACCTATAAAGGAAAGCTGTCAGATTGACAACAGATTTCTCAGCAGAAACCCCACAAGCTAGACGGAATTAGGGTCCTATTTTTGGCCCCCTTAAAAAAACAGTTATCAGCCAAAAATTTTGTATCCAACCCAACTAAGCTTCATAAATGAAGGAAAAATACAGTCTTTCCCAGACAAACAAATGCTGAGAGACTTCAGCACTACAAGCCAGTACTACAAGAACTGCTAAAAGGATATCTAAATCTTGAAATAAATCCTCAAAATACACCAAAATGGAATAGTCTTAAAACAGAAATCTCACAGGACCTATATAACAATAACATAATGAAAAGAAAACAAGGTATTCAGGCAACAAATAGCACAACGAATAGAATAATACCTCATATCTCAATACTAACATTGAATGTAAATTGCCTAAATGCTCCACTTAAAAGATACAGAGGAGGGAGGATCCAAGATGGCCGTTTAGGAACAGCTCAGGATTGCAGCTCCCAGTGAAAGTGCAGAGGGTGAGTGGACGCCGCATTTTTATTGCCCACAGACTAGGAAATTCCCAGGCAGAGGAGCTCCACAAGTCCACGCGGCTGCGTTGTTGGCGCCCCGGAGCAGCAGTTCTCCATACAAAATACACCGGTCCGGGTGCCCTTTTGGCTGGCGATTGGAGCCACGGGAAGTTGGCCATTCGTCTGTTTAAAAAGGGGACTAAGCAGAGAACCAGGACAGTAGATTCCAGGGCAA
>NW_016107795.1:1091848-1144612 GCF_001604975.1 Cebus imitator
TCCACAGAATATACATTCTTCTCAGCACCACATCACACCTACTCTAAAATCGACCACATAATTGGGAGTAAATCACTCCTCAGCAAATGCAAAAGAACGGAAATCGTAACAAACAGTCTCTCAGACCACAGTGCAATCAAGTTAGAACTTAGAATTCAAAAACTAACCCAGAACCGCACAGCTTCATGGAAACTGAACAACTTGCTCTTGAATGTTGACTGGATAAATAATGAAATGAAGACAGAAATAAACATGTTCTTCGAAACTAACGAGAATGAAGACACAACATACCAGAATCTTTGGGACACATTTAAAGCAGTCTCTAGAAGAAAATATATAGCAATAAGTGCCCACATGAGAAGCAAGGAGAGATCAAAAATTGACACCCTATCGTCAAAATTGAAAGAGCTAGAAGAGCAAGATCAAAAAATCTCAAAGTCTAGCAGAAGACAAGAAGTAGCTAAGATCAGAGCAGAACTGAAGGAGATAGAGACACAAAAAACTCTTCAAAAATCAATAAACCCAGGAGCTGGTTTTTTGAAAAGATCAACAAAATAGACAGACCACTAGCCAGATTTACCAAAAATAAAAGAGAGAATAACCAAATTGATGCAATAAAAAATGATACAGGGAATATCACCACAGATTCCACAGAAATTCAAACCATCATCAGAGATTATTACAAACAACTCTATGCACATAAACTAGTAAACCTGGAAGAAATGGATAAATTCCTGGACACTTGCCTCCTCCCAAGCCTAAACCAGGAAGAAGCCGAAACCCTGAACAGGCCCATAACAGGTTGTGAAGTCGAGGCAGCAATTAAGAGCCTTCCACACAAAAAAAGCCCGGGTCCAGATGGGTTCACAGCCGAATTCTACCAGACATACAAAGAGGAGCTGGTACCATTCCTTCTGAAACTATTCCAAATAATCCAAAAAGAGGGAATTCTTCCCAAATCATTTTATGAGATCAACATCATCCTGATACCAAAACCTGACAGAGACTCAAAAAGTAAAGAAAACTTCAGGCCAATATCCAAGATGAACATAGATGCAAAAATCTACAATAAAATACTGGCAAGCCGATTGCAACAGCACATCAAAAATCTTATCCACCATGATGAAGTAGGCTTCATTCCGGGGATGTAAGGCTGGTTCAGCATACGCAAGTCTATAAATGTAATTCGCCACATAAACAGAACCAAAGACAAAAACCACACGATTATCTCAATTGATGCAGAGAAGGCCTTTGACAAAATTCAACAGCCCTTTATTCTAAAAACCCTCAATAAGCTAGGTATTGACGGAATGTCAATGGCAAATGTTGGTCTGCAATACCACATTTCTTAGAAATGATTGTTGACATGCCCAAAGTTCTAAAGTAGAAGGAAAGAATGTAAACATATACTACCACAGACTGAATAAATGGTTAGGGCTCGGGTTCGAACACTGAGTACATTTTCAAGTCCCTGGGGAGAAGGGGAGTTAAGAGTTCAAGCACTCAGAGTGAACCCAAAAGGACGGGACTTAAGTTATTGAGCACTTACTATGTCATGTTATGTGACTCTCAGATAGTTAGCAATAGTACTATTTCTTGAATGAGAAATTAAGACTCAGAGTCACATAATTTGTTCATGGACTCACTGGTAAAAATTCAGGTCTGTCTAACTTTACAGCTCACACCACCCAAGAGCTAGTGTTAAAGCTGAGATACCAATATCCCTCAGCTATTATCTGCTTTGCCTATCAATCAATTCTTGGGTCTAAGGCAGGAAACAAGTAATTATTTATTAAGTGACAATTTTAAGATGCCTATACATGTAAAGTTTAAAATTTTGAAAATGGGAGACCACGAGTTATTACTTTAACCATTCTCTTTTCAATTTCTTCATTTTTGAATGGAAGGTTTGGACCAAATAATCTCTAAGGCTGACAGTATATTACTTGATTCTGCTACTCACATATTCTCAATACCAGTTTTCTAAGCAAAAAATATATCACAAGTGAGAGAGACGTATCTGCCTGAAAAACAGCCCCAAAACAACTGTTATTATTTAGGTTTGGGACACATTGGCTTATTGTAAAGAATACAAATGACCCAGGGTGATAGAAAGCCCACCAAGGTCAGCAAAGGGAAGACTGTCTTTGGCAGGTCTCCATCATCTATTTTGGGGTCCTCTAAACAGTCTTCACATTAATTATCTCTTTTGTCGTGTATCCTTAGAGCTGTTCCCTTGAAATCTTACTCTAAACCTCCTAGAACTATCAGAAATGTACCTATTAAACTAAATACAATCTTTTGCCAAATCCTTTGGATGAATGCTCCAAGATTGTCACCCACTGCAGACACCACTGTCTGATCACTGCACTCTTTATCTCTGAGCTTAGGCTCAGTCTTAGAAACACAGCACAATGCTGCAGGACAGCCACTACCAGTTGATTGGAGTTAATGCTAAAAATTTTTTTAACAACTGTTATGTGTGCTAAACTAATTTTTTCTTAAAAAAAAAAAACTGACCAAAATTAGCTTTCCATGGGAACCCTTCTTCAGAGACACCTGCACATTTACCATTAGTAAGAGATTCTTGACAATATTTAAAATGTTAAGTCCTTTATTTGTAACTAGTGGTAGAATTCCAGACCACAGGAAAGACAAATAGCAAGGATTATTTACGAAAAGGCAATGAGATAGCTTTTGTGATACCACTCCATAGACGCCACCACAGAACTGACTCTATAAGAAAGTAAGCTCTTCAGTCTGGCCTTTAAGATAAAATATGGAAGGTATGCAAGTACAAGATGCAGTGATGATTTTTAATAAATACTATTTTCATAGAAAACTTAATTCTTGCCCAAGTCATAGAAACGGAGTTCAAAGAGGCCTTAAAAAGCCTGTGACTATATCTCACCAAAAACCCGGGAGGTAGCTGCTCATGCGCATGCATTCTTGGCATTCAGTATTGTCCCAGGAGGCTTATCGTATGTATAAGCATCTCTAGTGTTAGAAAAGTTTTTTCTGCATCAAGTCCCGGTATGTTCTATTCATTGGTATGAGTTCTGTCCAAGTAATGCAGAGTAAGACTAATTCATGCCCACTCCAAATTCCCTCCTCTTCCAGCAACTATGTCTTTGGAAGAAGTCATTCTTCTCCCTCTGTTCCTGCTTTGATTAATGTGTTTTCTGGCATAGCAGTAGAGAAAGGGTTGTAAGGTAGTTTCCACTGCCATGATAGAAACTTTGTGATGGCGGCAAGTTCCTGAGTCCCCGATTTCGTATCTTCTTCTCTGAGCACAGTATTGAATACATAGTAGAATCCAGTATTGGGTATATAATTAAATTTATTAATTATCTTTTGTTTCACTTCCATTTTCTAAATCTACCATCTATTGTTTAAGGAAAACAATACTTCCTTGTAATCCTTATCGGTAAATGAGAGTGTTTGGAGAAAATGGTTAGAGGACAAAATAGCTTTATAAGTTAAACACCTGTTATCTGCAGGCCAATGTGTTAAGTACTTTTTATAGTAATTTAATTCATCTCTCTACAGCTTTTGTGGCTTGATATTAGCCCACCCTACACAAAGAAATAAGTGTCATAGAGTATAAGGAACTTATCTTGGACTGAACAGTAAATTAATGGCAGTAGGGATTTGAAGCACCCATCCCCATTGCCTTCTCACTCTGCACCTTCAGCTTAGCGTGAGTGCCTGTACAATGTGCACCCATAGCACAGGCCCTGCACCTATGACATTGAAATGCAATTGCATGTTTCCTGTCTCTCTCCCTTGCTCAGCAAGAAAAAGGAATCAAGTCTATCTGGCTCATATGTATACCCACAATGTCTGACACACAATGGAATTCTAATAAATATTTGTCGAATAAATCAATGAGAATCCCAAAGACTATGCTCTAAACAATATACCAAAAGAACTCTATGAATATCTTCATATATTATCTATTAAGGGGCCATCATCTTCAAATTTAAACATTGGTATGCAAAATGTCTTCAAAATTTAGAGAACCATCAGGAGAGCCAAGCCATGAGTCCATGACCAGTCTTCATTTCTTGAGTTACTGCTCCTTTGATAACAATGTCAAGCATTTATACCACTAACATAACAGGAATTTTGGCTTGGAATGCAGGGAGACAAACACCATTGCCATTGTTGCCTTGTACAATCTTCCACCTCTCTGAATAACAGATTTTGTCAGGCATGCATTTTTAAGTTCAAGACCAGCCTGAAAAACATAGCAAAAATCCATCTCTACTAAGAATACAAAAATTAGCACATTCCTGTAATCCCAGCTACTTGGGAGGCCATACCTAAGAGGTAGTGTATGCAATGGTTAACAATATTGTTCCACGAAGCTGGAGGCATCACACTACCTAACTTCAAACTTTAAACTAAATAGCATGGGAGCTAAACGTTGAGTACACATGGACATAAAGACAGGAACAATAGACACTGGGGACTACTACAGAGGGGAAGGAGAGAGAGGGATGTGGGTTGAAAAACTACCTATTGGATACTATGCTCGCTACTTGAGTGATGGGATCCGTACTCCAAACCTCAGTATCATGCAATATATACATGTAACAAACCTATACATGTACCCCATCTCTAAAATAAAAGTTGAAATGATAAAATATATAATATTTATATAATTCTGGAACTATATATTGTATATTTTATAATATAAAATAATACATATTTATAATATATTATAATAATATAATATATATTATTATACATTATAATGTACATGTTATATACATATATATAGTTCTAGAATTAGAGAACCTAAATTCAAACTCTGGTTCTGCCAATTACTAGTTATATCACACTGAACACATTAGTTTATCTCCCCAAATCTTAGGTTTCATGTTTGTAAAATAAAAATGAAAACAATACTTACTCATAGAGTTATTAGATTAAATGAAATAATGTATGAAAAGTGGCTAGAACAATGTTTGGTTCATTGAAAACATTCAAGTAGTAGCAGTATTTGCAGCAGTAAAGGCACATGCCCAAAATTATCGGTTTTCTTCCCGGTAGTGGCAAGGACATCTTAGAGCACTGTGCCTACACAGTGGCTATTCAGACTTCCAACTTTTCGTGGAGTAGGGAATGGTGCAGGCTTGTGAGCAAAAGATGCTGATGGAATGAATGAATCATGATTGCTTAATTTTGTGATCATATTGGTTTATAACATCAGTCTGAAAAATAACTTTACAATTGTGTGTTTATTGTTTGCTGCAATATATGATTTCAGGGGACAGTTACAGAAAAATTATTTTACTTTGTTCTCAGGAAATGAGATTCATTACCACACAGATAGGAAGCCTGTAAGTTGGTTATCCCTGGAAAGAAAAAAATAGTGTTTAATGCATCAAAAAAATAGGTAATGTTATAACTTGGATGATAGAAAGTCATATATTTGAAAAAACTATTAGGGGTAATTGTGCTTTGCTTCTTGTAGATCCAAACCTACCTTCTCTTGAGGTTCAGGTCTCTCTTCACTGATGCTGTATATAATTCCTATATCTATGCAACATTTTGTTGCTAAAGTTTGTATTTCAAGTCTTACATAAACCACAAGGGAGAGGACATCTTTATATGTCTTTCTGAAATCACAAACATATTGCTTTTTGTTTATGTAAATGCTATAGCAATACTCTTGGTTTGTATGTCAATCATATCTCAGTAGAGCAATATTCTTAAAAGATGATTGGAAAGGGTCACTGATGCCTGTCTGCCCAGCTCAGTCCCCAAGGAGTTTACCCCTCTTCTTTCTGTTAGCTTTCAGAGATTCCATCGTCTCTCCTTTGTGGTCGAGACAGCTGAATATATTAGTAGGAAGGCAGAGAACTTAAGTATCTTTCGGCTATCTAGAAAACTGCTTGATAGAAATCACACCAGGATCTTTGTCATGATAGAATTGTTAGCCAATCACATTATATGACACTTAATAAATATCATTTCCTTTCTAGTTGTTACCTCCTCTTTTAATTGTAATGAGCTTTTTAGACCAAAGGCAAGGTAGTAATTGTTTAAGTTGACAGTAATTCTAAGGTAATTAAGTAATCATCATGAGTTAGGGTTTTATACTGTTAAGACAAAGTAGTTTTCTTAATTAGTTGTTCATAAGATACATTTGTTTAGTTGCAGTTAGCATTAATATTTCACAATTGACTGTTCTGTCTGCCAACTTCTACAAACCATGATGACATGAAGTATGAAACAGATGTCATTGAAGTCTCTGCCTTTCAGAAGTTTTACACTTCTTTGAAAGTCCAACATGGTAAACATAGGTTACTGTGTTCTGTGCCGTGGCTAACAATTCCAGTATATGAGTAGGAATTTAAATTTTCAATAAAATACTTCATTTCCAAAAAAAAAAGTGAGAAAATAAAACTACTTGAACAGCAAGAGAAGGGCTAGCACAAATGCAGCATTGCCACCCTATAAGGAGTGGCTGATACCCAGAAAAACACAGAAACAATATTGGAATCTGTTAGCTACATGTCTGGTTCGTGTAGGATGAACCAGAAATAGACAATGAAGCAGGAAGGAGAAAAGGCAGGATGATGAAATAAGCCACAAATATGTTTGACCTTAGATTGAGGCAGGGGTATTACCTTTGGTGCTTTTTACTTTAGATATTTCATGCATCTGGCTTCAGGTGACAATTTTTGGACTCTGAGGTGGGAGACAAAAATAAAAATATATAGCAAGAAAAATTTAAGACACTAATTTAAATTTCGATAGGCAAGCTCCCCTGAATTTTAAAGAAAATCAAATCATTCCCAAATTGTATAGGGAAACAGTAAACATTCTTATTTCTAGTGAACTTGAAATAGACACCCAAAGCCCCTTTACAACCTGCCAATAAATTCATCTTTTTCTTCACGTGGTCCTAATGTACACAATCACTCAGATAAATGCTAGATATTAATATCCTCTAATTAAAATTAAGTATATTTTTTAAAACTAATAATGTGCACCCCACAAAAATTTCCACATACTAAGTGTCACTCAGAAAAGCAGAGGGCTCACAACCAGAATGAACGCTGTGTGTGAGTTCGTGTGCCTGTGCCTGTGAGTTTACATGAATTATGAATTTGGAGTGGAGTGAATGTTCCTAGAAAAGGAACAGTGAGAAATGAAGTTGGAAAACAGTTAAGAGACATTTCCCTGGAGCCATCCATTGGGGCTAACATTCACAGGTTGCTGAGATTCACACCACACCAAATGGCTACAAACTACCTTCACTGGAGTGAGAGTAAGCAGGGGGTATTTCTCCCTTTTCTCCCCTACTACCCTTACCCTCCACTCCCTCATTATTCTCTACTGTGGGATGTTAGCACAAGGCCTGGGAAAGTGAGGCAGCCACTCCTACAAAGCTTCACTTTTTTATACCCTTCCTGCTCCACTTCATTTGGAGCTGCTTATGATTTCCTTTGCAAGTTGCTTTGACTCTGTCTTATTAAGACAATGAGTGGTTCAAAACCAAAAAATAAGAACCAAAGATGTAATTCAGGGATAATTATTACCATCCTCATTTACAGATGGTGAACTGCCATTCAGTTTAAGTTGCATGTCTTACAAAACTGCTGGGGTTAGAACCCAAGTCTTCCTGATAGCTTTTTCTGTACTATGGAGACACTGCTCAAAGTGTATTTCAGCAATGTCTGCATATTAGTTGTATAGCAATCGTGCTCTCAAATATAGTCCTGGTAGACACTGCAGAGAGGAAGCAGGGTCGTGCAGGGTTCTGTTTTATTTTATTTAACCAGGAATACCAGTTGAATTTCAGTTGAAAAGAAATAAAACTACCTCTTTATTAAAGCAGACCAACTTCTCTTCATCCTCCTCTGCTTTGCAGCACTTCTCCACTGCATTTCCGAAATTTGTTAACAAAGACTGCAGCTCCTTATTTGCGACTTCATACTTCAGCTTCACTATGTTGACAAGAAACCTGTAGCCGAAAGATGTCAAATAGAATTAACTAACAATCTCTTTCTGAAGCATCTCTACTCCAAAATGCTTGTTACAGAATCACATGTCTTGGGTCTCAGCTTGGGTGAGAGTAAAGAGTTGAAATATCCCACTTTGAATGGGTCTCCTGAAACTTTCCCATTAAATTTAAAGAATGGTTTCCACAGTAACATTTTTTAAAGGGTTTTGTCACACACAAAATTATATAAAAAATATTAACAAGGAGGAAGAGAGGGACAAAGAGAAGTTGGTTAAGGAGTACAAAAATACAGTTAAATAGAAGTAATAAGTTCTAGTATTCAAGTATAGTGGGGAAATTACAGTTAAAAATAATTTATTGTATATTTCCAAATAGCTAGAAGAGAAGAATTGCAATGTTCCCAACACAAAGAAAAGAGAAATATTTGGGGTGATGGATATTCCAATTACCCTGATTTGATCATTACACATTATATGCAGTTTTCAAAATATCATATGCACTCCCAAAATATGTACAATTATTATGTCAGTTGAAAAGTGATGTCAAAGAAGCAATTGAAAAAAATAAACTATGACAACTAAGTGTGACAACATTCATAGACAATAGTGATTTCCTTAATTTCTAATAACTTCTAGAATTCCAATATTCTAGTAACGTCTAGAATTCCAAACTTCAGGTGGCAACCCATTGGTGTCTTAAAAGCACATTTTAGAGTACATTTTTAGAGTAATTATTTAAGTAATAAAATTTTTATGAACAAGATTAAAAAGGATAATGTAATAAGTCCTGTGTGCCCATGTGCCAATCCTCAGATCTAAGAATTAACAAAAGTTTGCATTTTCTCACTTTCATTTTTAAATTGAAAACAGGATAGTTTAAAAAAAATAATAAAATAGACAAGACTAGACTAGCGTGGGCTGGAAAATACAAGAGTGTATTGCACTGTGAATCCGTAAATATTGCATATAATCAGAATATTCTATTTAAAAATGAAAACAAATATTAGGCATTTATTATGTGAAGTATTATGGTATACATGACTACCTCTGATCTTTCCAGAAAATTCATGTCCAAAACAACCTTCAGTCCCTCATATTCAGTAGCTGAATGTTGTCTCCACTACATTTGAGGCAGACTCTGTCTAAATCCAAAAAAAAAAAAAAAATAGGTCTAATTCCTTGGCATTTTAAGACATTTGTTGAGAAAATACAAGTAAACTTTCTGTCCCTTTGGGCCTCTCCTTTTCAAACATTAAGTGATATTCTCCAGGCATTCTATCAAGAAAATGAAATTCATTATCAGCCTGCCTATGAGTCTTTCTGCCGGCTGCCGTAACCTTCCAAAGGTGATGTTAGACTTGGACACTCCAAGTCTCTTTCAAATGAAAAGACAAGCTAGATATAAACAATGTCAAAAAAAATATGCACTAATATTTTTCCAAATAGAAGAGCCTGGACAATTTGGTGGAAGGAACAGGATTGTGATATCAAAAACACACATCCACTAGATAAACTTTCTTGCTAATACGTGGTATGTCTTCAAACTGAAGAAAAAGAGGAATGGAAGAGATTGTTTGTACCTGTCTGTCTTCTTCTGAAGCTCCTCATTCTGAGATTGACACATGTCTGTGTGAAAGGTAAATAAATCTTGAGAGAAAGGTGGAGGCACATATGTTTTATGAGCTGTCAAACTCTCAAAGCAGGGCCCTCTGAAGGCAAAGTTTGATTTACAACAGTGGTCCACAGCAGGGTTGATAGTTCGATTTTCATTTACTCCGCATAACTCTCCAAGAACTAAATCTGCCTGTACCAACAAGAGTTACAACTCAGATATGATCTTAAAAGAATGGAATTTTTAAAAATATGGTTAGATGAATAGTTAGATCATTCTAAGATCACTGTTAACCTTACTCAAAAAACACATGCACTCATAAAATATCACTATGTACAAAAAAAAAGTAGAAGCTAGGGTCCTAAATGGCATTGTGACCGAAATCCAAGTCAGAGCAACTTAGATCTTAGATGCTTACAAATTAATTTCTTCATAATGTATAAACAAGCTTTCAGTTGCAAACAGACAGCTGCAAACAGCCAACTGAAATCAAACACTGTGGTCCTTGGGTTTTTTCCCCTCCTGGAATCTCCCTCAGGGTACTCACCACCCCAGCCCTAAAGAGATGTATACAATGCCTGACTGCTGGATGAAGCAACTGGGGCAAGAGGAAGAATCTGTAACCTTACTTAAAATTATAAAGTTTCCTGTATCATTTTGAAACAATATTATGATTCCTAAATCATTTATCCTAACAAATCCCTTCTAATATAATGAAAAAAATCAGAAAGATAATTTGAAGAACTCTCCAAAAATAATTAAGACGTTCTCTTTTACTTCTTAGGGTTTTCACAAAGTGAACCAAAAGGAAAACCTGACAATTTTTGCTTAACAATATTAAAAACAATAAAGAAAGGAATGTGGAGAATCACTGTAAATCAATGAGTGCAAATATTTTTTCTTTTAAAGAAGAATATGGTACACAGGCCACGCTCACCAAATTTTCAACACAGGCAAACTCTTCACTTAGAGTGCAGCAAGTAGTGAAAACTGTCACCATTTTCTTTCCAAGAGAGACCAGTTCTTCAGTGGAGAGCTGAGGAGCTATCTTTGTGAGTCTAATAAGGTAACTGAAAGAACATTTGTCTGTTTGGTTTTGAACGAAAGCAGATACCCATTTTCCCTTGAATTACTGCTGAAGTCCAGACCCTTCAAGGCTAGGGACAACCAATATAAGTGCAACATGAACCTTAGCTCTCTTATAAAATAGAGAAATATGTCTTTACTTCCTGTTTTTCTGCACCTTGCTTCCTATATCTATTTTAGCTTCCTTTCTAATTTCATGGATGTATCAGAAGCTCTTAGATTTGCCCCCCTGTGTTTTCTTTGAGTATAGGAGCTCCTTGACAGCAAATACATTGGCTAAAATCCTGCTTAAAATCCTTTGCATCATTAGAAAATGTTTTAAAGAAAGAATTTAATCCATATATGTTGGAAAAGAATAATCTGAGATGAAGGAAACTAAGATTTTTAATGAGCTTAGTTCAAATTGTCAGCTAACCGCCAAATTGCAGAAATAGTAAAGGTTTTTTTATTGTGTTTTTTAATTGTGTTTTACTTTGATTTGAAGATGTTTAGTTTCAATAAATAATACATTAGCATGAGGCCAGGTGCAGTGGCTCACTACTGTAATCCCAGCAATTTGGAAGGCAAAGGGGGGATGGATTGCTTGAGCTCAGGAGTTCAAGACTAGCCTGAGCAAGATGGCAAAACCTCCTCTCTACCATAAAACACAAACATTAGCAAACATGGTGGCTCACATCAGTAGCCCTAGCTACTTGGGAGGCTGTGATGGGAGGATCACCTGAACCTGTTAGGCAGAGGTGGCAGTGAGCTGAAATCCCACCACTGCACTCCAGCCTGGGTGACAGAGAGATCTTGTCTCAAAAATATACAGTAATAATAATAATAATATTAATAATAAAAAAACACATTGGCATAATAATTGAAACAAACTGCAATATTATTCACAAATGCTCACCAGAGCACTAAAAAACTGAGTATTAAAGTGTTGGGCAAATCCAGAATTATTTCTATTAACTCAGTTAAGATGGCCTTTAAGGCAAAACAAGGCAAACCATCTCTTCCCCAAAGAAACTGTAACAACCTGAAATATGCAATGTCCCATTTTCAAATGGGTAAGGATCCAAGGATTCTAGATTGGCAGTGAGAAAGCCAATGCCAAACAGAAACCAAAGCACTGGAGAATCAATCTCTCCAGAATCCTGTATTTCTTTTATTTTTAGCTTCATTTCTAATAAAAGATTGATGTGACAGTTCATTAATTCTTTGATTTAAAAAAAATTCCTCCAAGAGTTTATGAATTGGCTATAACTGAAAGACTTGAGAGCTAACTTTTTTTTTACTTTGAAGGATTATTGAATTCTGGTAATAAGTGTTAGCCCACTTGCTCAAGCAACCTACTGGTATTTCAAACCATCCTTCCCCAAATTCTGGGAATGTTTACATTCTTGTTGTATCTTCTTAAGGCTTTTCTCAGTTGCCTCATTGAATTTGTCTTCCTGAAAATAAGAATAATCATGGTTTAAGAACATTTTATCTAAAATTTAATCATAAGCTTTATATCAATGTGTAGAATAGCATTTCTTATTTCTAAAGTATTTTCAAACTCTCATTATTATACTAAATTCAGGGCACTTTTTGTATATGTGTGTCAGAATTTAGTTTTTTTTAGTTATATATATATATATTTTTTTTTTTGCTAAATTTAAAAGTCCAAATTTTTTATTATCATCTTGTACATATTTCAGAGCCTTCTAATTTACAAAATAGAATTTAAATTGCATGTTGACACTAATGACATTCAATTCTCACTTTGAAGTGGCCAGGGCAGTTGTTAACTCCATTTTTAAATAAAAGCAACTGGCCTTGTGAAATTAAGTGACTTGCTCAGAATGCCCCAGCTTATAAGTGTTGCTACAGAACATTTTAAATCATGTTGCTCTTTATGATTTTTTCATTGTTTAGATTTGAAACTTAAAACCTCAAACAGTTTTCTTCAAATATTTGATGGACTCTCTCTTACATGACATAAAATTGGACATCTATTGAGTGGCCACCAGAGACAGAACTAAACAACACTGGATGGCTGCTGTGGAGCAAACTGTATCTCCATGGACAGAGAAAATTTGCTAGTGCTATGATTAATTAAGGATCAGAAAAAGATCACCTCACTGGGGACAGTTACAAAGCTGGGGGCTAAGACTTATTCCATTGCTCAAATTTGAATGAGTATAAACTGATGTTTGTGGCAAGCAAAAAAAAATGGTTTAATAAAGCAAAAGTAGCACATATCAAAGTAATGAGAAATAAATAAAAAATGTTAAATTGTTGATTTCTATAATATATAAGAAATACATATGAATTTATGTGAAAATCACTAATTTTAGTAAGAAAATGGGTAGCACACATGAACAGATTTTTCACAGAAAATGTGTAAACAGTGGGCTGAGTGCAGTGGCTCATGCCTGTAATCCCAGCACTTTGGGAGGCCAAGGCAGGCGGATCATGAGGTTAGGAGATTGAGACCATCCTAGCCAATACGGTAAAACCACGTCTACTAAAAATACAAAAATAAGGGCGTGGTGGTGCGTGCCTGTAATCCCAGCTACTTGGGAGACTGAGGCAAGAGAATTGTTTGAACCAGGGAGTCAGATGCTGCAGTGAGCCTAGATCACGCCTCTGCACTCCAGCCTGGCAATAGAGCAAGACTCCATCTCAAAACACACACACACACACACAAGCGCACACACACACACACACACACACACACACAACCACTATTATTTACATATAAATCCAAATCCAACAAAGTTCATTTCCATGTGCAATGTAGGTAAAAGTGACATTGAAATGAACATTTCCAAGTGCTGTTTTGGGTCTAGACACCAGCAAAAACTTTCTAGACAGTACCTCAAAATTTTGTGTCAAATGTTTTTTTTAAAAGTTCAGATATTTTGATGCAATAATTTTCCCCCTAATAATCTATCCTAAGAAAAAAACTCATAAAGATTAATAAAAATAAATGGAAGAAGATGTTCATTTCAGGGTCACTTACAAAATGAAAAACACCCTAAGTAAACATCCAAAATGTCCAACACACAGTAGGAAATCAGTTAAATAAATTATATAATTATAATGGGATACCGTTATTTAAAAACAAGTATATCTTGAAGTCAGTTTAACGACATAAAAAGTTTTCTATACTAGAAACCGGAAGAGTCCAGGTAGTTTCCCTAGAGGGAACACAGCCCTTCTGACACCTGAAGTTGGCCCCATGAGACTCATTTCAGGCTTCTGGCATCTTGTGAGAGAATAAATTTTTGTTGTTTTAAGCCGCTTACTTTGTGGCAATAGCAGGAAACCAAGGAGGCACAATTTATAACAAAAAAAAAAAAAGGTTTTCTATGTTACCAAATAAAAAACAGGCCCAAACATTTTCTAGGTATTATGCCAATCTTATTTTTTAGAACACACACACACACACACACACACACACACACACTTACTGAAAGGTTGAACAAAAATGTTAATTATAGCTATTTCCTGGCGGGAGAATCAGAAAAGGGCTTTTTGTAATCTTTGGTATTTTCCTAATAATCTACAAAAATCAATCATTCCTTTTGAAATCATCAAAAATCCAGTATGACTTAATAAAATACAGAATACTTTCCTAGTCATCTACAACAATCCATCATTACTTCTGAAATCCTATAATATCCAATATGGCTTAATAAAATACAGAATACATTTAAAAAATGTAACTTTAAACTGCTTAATGCCAAGAGATTTTTGAACTAACACACTGGATTAGTAGTCCAAAACATTACGCATCAGCCAAACTTATGACACTGGCCTTCCCAGTTGATCTTTTTAGGCTGAATCTACAGTAGAATCAGATTAATCAATCACATTTCCTACTCCCAGACTGAAGCAAAACTCTGATATCAATTTTTAAGTGCTTTATAGTTGTTCTTTTTTAATTTTCTGAACTTACAATGATGGAACCTACCGCATAATGGTAACAATCTGGAGGGTTTTCTGTGTTGCAGCAATTTCTCAGGAGATCTTTATATATTTGAACAACTCTTAAAAGCTGTGATATAGACAAGTCTGGATGTCTCCTTGAGTATTCAAAATTAAACCTGCAATGTGTAAAATATTTTTGCATATTAGAAATTAGAGAAAGAGCAAAAAGCCCAATTCCACTATTTTATAATCCAGTCAGATTTAATACTGACTGTTTTTGAAAGCTAATTTTCTACTCTGGTTTGGTCACAGAGTAATTTAAGAGGACATTTTGGCTACAGAAGATCATTTTATAAAAGTTCTCTTCCATGGTATATTTTAAACTAACAGTGTTTTTTACTTGGGAAGAGAGAATTAGTAGAGTTATTTAGAACTAATTATTGGAATGATTTGATCCATAAAACATGGGAAATAATATATTATGAAATAATTATGTTTGAAAATACATTCAGATTTCCAGGTTGGGATACTGGGAATATGGCTTCCTTTCACCCACAATGTGGTCTTGGTGAGAGACAGGGAGCAAGCTTTGCTCATTACCACATCCCGCCCCTTTTTTTTTCAGGATTTGAACTTCTCGATTAGTCTTGTTTTCTCTAATACCATCTGTACAGCTTCCCATTTGCTTTTCAGTTCAATTTGTGAGATATATTCCCATATCCCATGGCAGTAGTGCTTAACCTTCAGAGAATCAAGGCTCCTCTTAATATCTGATGTAAGCCATGGACTTCTTCTCAGGGGGGAAAACACACACACCTAAAAACATGTCTCAAATGCTGTGAAGAAAGATCCCTGGAAGCTTACTGGAGGCTGGAAAAGCCACTGAAGAAAACCTCAAACAGTTTTCTTCAAATATTTGATGGACTATCTCTCATGTGGCATAAAATTGGACATCTACTGAGTGGCCACCAGAAAGAGAACTAAACACAAGTGAATGGCTGCTATGGAGTAAATTGCATCTCCATAAAAAGAAAGAATTTGCTAGTGATATGATTAAATGCCTGAGATGTTCACATTCAGAAAGACTCTACCTTAAAACAGTGAGCACTCTGACTCGGCTTGCTCAGTTACTCTCTCATTTCTCCCCATGCTTCAAACACTTTTTATGTTGTAATAGTGATGATGATAAAAATGGTTTTTATCTGTCAAACACATATGTCAGGTACCATCTATCATTTTGTTTAATTGAGCTTGATTTAATATCCACAACCGTGAGAAGCCAGAGAGGACAGTAGTTATAAGACCAGGAGTTTGGAGCCACATTGCTTGCACTTGAATCCTGGCTGTACCGCATGTGTGATTTTGGGTAAGTTACTTAACCTTTCTATACCTGTTTTATTACCTGAAAAATAAAGATTATAAAACCATACTATCAGAGGGTTGTTTTGAAAATTTGGTGGTTAGTAGATGAGAGGCACTTAAAATTTAGCAAAGTATTCAATAAACATTAGCTGTTATTATGTCCTAGATTTCAAGCCAAATTCCCTTCCAGAGCTCCATGTTCACATATAAAATTATCTCCTGATAGTCCCAATTACTTATTCTACTGGCACCTCAAAGTCAGCATGCTCATACTTAAACATATTATCTTTCTCACAAAACCTGCTGTTTTTTTCACCTTGAATGGGAAAACTACCTACCCAGTTATCCAAGCCCCAAACTGGAATTTTCTCCAGATGAAGTTTCTAAAAACTAAAAGTGATTTTGTCCTTCCTTATTCTTCCACGAAAACCATTCGGTGGCATCCCATTACTTAGCATGTCTGCATGACATGGCCCCACCTGTCTCTCACCATCCTGGTCTCTCACTGCAGATACTCTGCCCACAGCCATATGCGCACCAAACCATTATACAGTTCACTTCATGCTCTACCTTCTCTATCTAGATTGCCAAAATTTCTTCAAGCACCACTTCCCTATCAAGCCTTTTCAGGATCGCCATATACAACTGACCATTCTTCTTCTGTTTCCCCACATTACCTAGAACAGGGTGCTATCAGAAATAAAATAACATTTTTTGCACTTATTTATTTATGTCTGACTCTTCTCACTTCATACTCTCTATAGATGAAGGCTTCCTGAAGATAAAAACCCAGCAAAGTTCCTGGATTATATTACATTGCCACAACTTTAAATTAATAGGTTTTTTTCATTCATTTGTTTGTTTGTTTGAGACAGAGTCTTGCTTTGTCGCCCAGGCTGGAGTGCAGTGGCAGGATCTCAGCTCACAGCAATCTTCACCTCCCTAGCTCAAGCAATTCTCTGCCTCAGCCTCCCAAGTAGCTGGGATTCCAGATGAATAAGTATTCTTATACACATTTTATATATGACAAAGAAAGCACAGAAAGGTTAACTTGTCCCAGTGAGTAACAGAACTCAAAGATAGTCCCTGTGGCTCCAAGTTCACTAGTCTTCCCCTTAACTGTTATAGGTGGCATAGCATAGCAGTTAAGCCGGCAACTTGTTAAGCCAGGCCTCCTGGAGTGAAATTCTTACTCTGTCACATTTTAGCTGTTAATCTGAACAATTCACTTCATTATATCTCAGCTTGCTCATCTGAAAAATCGGGAGAAATTGTACTTATTTTGTATGATTGCTGTAAGAATTAAAATAGTTAAACTGTATAAAGTGTATAGTCCCATGCCTGGCACATATTAAGTGCTCAGTAAATGTTAGCCATTATTTTATTAATATAGTTGTTTTTTCTTAAAATTATGTGAAAACACTATAGTCTATAATCATGATTTTTAAAAATTATATGATACCTAGTGAAATAAATGGTACCATTTCCTTCCACCTAAATTAGCCAACGTAAGTCAAATCTTATAAGTTTCTTTCTTTTTGCCTTATAAATTCAATAAAGAGTTACATTACTCAGCAAAGAAGGTGTCCGGGTCAGCATCTCGTTCTTGACACACATTTTCACTGTCAGTAAATTTTGCTTCTCTTGGAGATAAATCCTTTGGTCTGTCATCTTTACTCGAGTTAATTATGCACTGGTCACGCTCTGGTATTTTCTTTTCACAGCACTCTTTGATTTTACTGGAGAGAGCATCTTGCTTTGAACAAATATGGTTCATAATCTTGCTCTGTACCAAATAAGAATGAGAGATTATTTTACTTTCAGAATTTCTCCAGGGCTGGGTTTTATTCCATAATAGAATGGTGGCATGCACAGTCAGTCATGATCGCAGCATCTGAAATCACTTCATCAACTAATTTTATAGATAATATTCATTTAAATTTTGGATTTACTTAATGCACATGAAGTTTTATAATAAAACTTTATTTCTCAGGATTTAAGATGATGTCATTATTTTAAAATAGCCTCTACTACACATTTGCATCCATTATCAAGCATTGGTCTTTTAAATAACCCTCCTACACTGACACATTGACATCTTATATTCTAAATGTCATTTCTTTTCCATGAGAGTCCACCTGTGCTTTCAGTGGAGACCACTGAAAATAAATGCTACTATAATATCTATAATCCTGGTCTTTTCTTGTGGCCAAGCACATGGCAAAAACTCAATAAATATTTGATAAGTGAATGAAAGAATGACAAGTGAATGAACTACAGCAACTACCAGATGATGATTCATCAAATATAAGAAGCTGTTCCACCCATGGTATCATTTCCTAATGTATATCATTCTCTAATGGATACCATTCATTTGAAGCTGTTCAGGTTAGCAAATATTGTTCAAGTATAAAACCTTACTCTGTCCCCATCCCTACCCTTTACTGCAGTTCTAACCTCTACATAAGAGTTGGGAATTAGAAAGAGGGTGTTGTTATCTTATTTATACATTAGTTGAATAATTTTTAAAAACTGATCTGGGCCCTTGTGGACTCTAGAATAAGACTGATCATTGTCTGCACTCTCTGTTCCATTACCACTTGAACTATGTTGAGTTCCAGCAACACACCACACTGTTTCAAGCCATCATTACTTTACTCAAGCTATTTCCACTGACTGGAATCTTCTGGTGAACCCAGAGGATAAGTAGTAAGATGAAGCTCATGACTGAGGTTAAAAAAAAAAAATGAAATGGGGATTGGCAACATGTTTCCATCAAACCACATAGAACTGCAAAGCCAATCTTCAAAAAGACATTTGCATCTCATCTAATGCCATCATTGTTCTAGGCAAAGCATCTCTTATTCTGAGAAGTTACTTCTATTTTCAGTTAACTGTAATGCTGTTCCTCTTGTTTCTCCAGAAAGACATTAAAAAGAAGGAAATTTGAGACATAATACCTTAATCTCAGCCTCAAATTCCACAGAAAATCTATAATTATATCTTAATTCAATATATTAGATTTTAAATTATAGAACCTACATCACCATGAACAATCAAGCAATACAAAAATAAACCACAAAAGAGATTGCTTTAACTTGGGTACAGTTAGAAACAAAAATAATTATTGGGAGCATCTGTTGTCCATTGCTTGAAATAACCAATTCTCAATACCCTAAAAGTCAAGTTATTTAATTGATGTGCTATCTTCACTGTGAGTCTAAAAGTCAAATCCCTTTCTTTCTTTCTTTCTGTCTTTCTTTCTTTCTTCTTTCTTTCTCTTTCTTTTTCTTTCTTTCTCTTTCTTTTTCTTTCCTTCCTTCCTTTCTTTCTTCCTTTCTTTCTTTCTTTCTCTCTCCCTTCCTTCCCCTTTCCTTTCTTTCTTTCTCTTTCTTGTTTTCTTTCCTTCTTTCTTTCTTTCTTTTCTTCTTTCTTTCTTTCTCTCTCTCTCCCTTCCTTCCTTCCTTCCTTTCTTCCTTTCCCTCTTTCTTTTCTCTTTCTTTCTTTCTTTCTTTCTTTCTTTCTTTCTTTCTCTCTCTCCTTTCCTTCCTTCCTTTCTCCCTTTCCTTCTTTTCTTCCTTCCTTCCTTCCTTTCTTTCCTTCTTTTCTTTCTTTCTGTCTTTCTTTCTTTCTTTCTTCTTTCTTTCAACAAGGTCTCATTCTGTTGCCAAGGCTGTTGGGATTATATCTCACTGTGCTGTATCCTCTAACTCCTGGACCCAAGCAAGCCTCCCTTCTTAGCTTCCTGAGTTCTGAGTAGCTGTAATTACAGGTGCAAGCTATCATACACTTATTTTTTTATAAAATGTTATTATCTTTGAATGCATGAACAATTTTTTTAAGTTCTGGGATAGATGTGCAGAAAGTGCAGGTTACATATGTATACATGTGCCATAGTGGTTTGCTGCACCTATCAACCTATCACCTAGGTTTTAAGCCCCCATGCATTAGTTATTTTTCCTGATGCTCTCCCTTCACCCCCACAACCCAACAGGCCCAGGCATGTATTGCTCCCCTCCCTGCATCCATATGTTCTCAGTAGTCATCTCCCACTTAGGAGTGACAACAGAAAGCATGAACAATTAAAACTATGCCAAAAATATTTGTACCGATACATTTCCTTGGAGAATCATTTTAAAGGTTTCCAGAGGCTGGGGATTGAGGAGATGTTGGTTAAAGGACACAAAATTTTCTTTAGACAGAAGGAATATATTCAAGAGATCCATTGTATATCATGATGACTCAGTGATGAGTTCATACCACTATATTGAGTACTTTAAAATTGCTAAGATTTGGAGTATTCTCACCATAAAAAAATAAGTATGTGAGGCAATGCATATCTTAGTTTGATTTAGACATTCCACAATATGTATATGTATATATTAATATATATGCCTATATGTCATGATATATATACATGCATATATATATATATATATATATATATATCGTGTTGTTGTATACCATGAGACTATACAATATTTAATTGCCCGTTAAAGGCAGGAAAGGAAAGGGAAAGTGGAAGGATAAGAAAGGGAAAAGGGAAGACAGAAGGCCAGGGAAAGGGAAGCAAAAGATAAAGGGAAAAGGACAGTTAAATTAATGTATCCACTTATTTGGAAAGGCTATACCTGAATAGCATAAGGAAGCTCAAGGAAATCAGCTCTTAAAAACATAATGATAACAGGTAATTCCCTGAGCTTCACTATAGGTTTCTAATGTCTCTGAAAGAGGACTTATAATGTAAGAGAAAACTTCAGTCTGGACTGAATAAACTTTGAAAATTTTGAAATTCTTGAAGTTTTACATCAAGAAATTTCGCCATATAACTTACAATCTGCTGAGTAATCTTTAAAACTTCCAAGTATAAAAAAATCCCAAAGATTTATTTGTAAAAATTTTATATTTTATTTTAGGTTATCATTCAAAAGTTACTTCACATTCTGATTTCATTGTGGCTAAGTACTCACACATCAGGGCAACTTGAGAACAAAAAATATGGTTGCCAAAATCCCTATTTTAACTTGGTTTTAAAGAATATTTACCATGTGACGGATGCAATGCACAACATCCCCTTCACAGCATTCATCATAGTTGGAAGCAACATCTTCTATGAGAGAAATAAGCTCCTTAAATTCAATCTTGGGGAATTTTTGACTGAGTATCGCAATATTTCTGGAAAGAGAATTGATAATCCACAAAAATAATTTGAACAGTAAGTAGAACAAGTGGGAGTAATTTGTTAATACCATGTGAATAGTTCCAAAGAGCATTGCCACTGTTGTTGTTGTTTTTATAGAAGTCTTTAGCAAACAGCTGGTGCACAGCCTACATGATCACTTTGAAAATCTTAGGCTGATATTTTAAGACCCCCAGAGTCCTGGATGTGAGCAAAAAATAAAACAAAACAAAAACCTGAGAAGTGTGCTTTCTTCCATAATTACTATATCAAGACATGCTGTGTAAGGCCACCACTTCCTACTCTAAGCTCATGGCAGCCACAGATAATTCAACTTGAAATCTCAAAATTTTTCTCAAGACGTTGCCTTAGTACCCACTACTAACTGGTTAGGGTGAGCACTAGAGATAAAATGTATCTTTGCAGGCTGTGTCATTATTAAAGTCAAAGGCCAAGGGATGAATTATTTCTAAAGCATGTATGAGTTTTAAAACCCTGGTTTGAAACTCCCAGACCAGTTCAGATTCCCAATTAACCTAAATATATCTCAGACACAGCCACCATTCTCCTTTGGGTCTCCCCACCTCCCAAAGCTTCTCTCATCTTGACCTAATGTCCTGGTTCTGAGCTATCCAAGTAGGCTCAGACCCACCTCAAAGCCCCTGGATACTAGGAAGAAAATAAAAGTCATCAACCATTTAACAAAAATGGGACACAGACAAGGAAATGCAAGCAGAGACAAGATATATAGTATAAAACTCACATAGAGTTAATGATTTTGGTTCCAAATTTCAAAAGTGCCCCACAGGCATTGTTTTGATAAGAAGAAAATGCTTTTAAATATTGCATGACAGGTACTGTCTGAAGAAGAAAGAGAAAATTCTTTTGAAACAGTGGTAAAATCTCACTATTCTCTTATTTTTAAATCACATTTCATTCAAACCATTTCAAAGTTTGTTCAGAGAAAGAAAATCTACAGGATTTTTATTTCAATTAACACGCATATTAAAGAAATATGCACTTATGGCACATCACAAAGGTAGGACCAGTCTTCCTGATGATTGAATTGCAATTGGTAGAAAGGCGCATAGTGCTCCATGGTGAGGCAGCGTGTTGTGAGCTTGGCCATCTCTACTGAGATTATTCCATTTCATTTGTAGTCAAAAGACTAGAAATTATTAAAGATAAAAAGTAAAATGTTATCTTTCACCCAGGGCATTCAATCACCAGGGCTTCCTTCCAATTTATAAAGAAAACAAAGCCAGAAGAGAGACCCTGGAAATGACTGACTGTCTTTCAAGAGTCTCAGGTAAAGAGAATATTTACAGCAGCACCTGGTAACCAGTGGTTTGAAAATCATTGAATATGGCAAAAGAACATCATATACAGTAAGCAAGCCTTTTGCTATAAGGTAAGTCAACGTCTGGATCTGTGGTATTGAGTGATTCCTTTTCCTCTTCATTAAACAAATGCTATACCCACTCTTGTTTGAAAGCAGTTGACTTTGTTTTGTTCTTCACAACATGATTTAGCCACATCCCCAAAATGAGCAGCAACAGTTAGAAGTGTAGGGGCGAAGACAAACGGGTTCCTTCTGGCAACTTCATACACAAAGCTATAAAAAATAAAAATGAAAAAGAGAGAGAAGAAGGGAAAGGGAGAAACAGGAAAGCAATGAATGTAGACAAGGGAAGGGAGGGTAAGATGGGAAGGAAAAGAAAAGATAGAAAGAGACAAGAAAAGCAAGTTGTAAAACAAGGTAAAAGGAAGAAAGGTTTCCCCTTACAGAAAACTTCAATATAAGGCAGTTTCATCCAGTTCCTAATAAGAGTCCTTTGAAGTCCTTATCATTGAAATTGCTCACTTCAAAGAAAGAATGATGATTACAGTTCTAATCCTAAACACTGAGCTGTGGCTACTCTCCTTCCAGCCGCATGCTACTAGCTGGTCGGCAGTTATCTCTTCCATGTTCAAATAACAGCTATCAATATACACTCTATCTGAGATCCAGGGGTCCTGTTTACTTTTGTTCAGATAAACTTGTGATTTAGATTTCAAGGTGCATACCAACCTTCCAGAAAAAGTCTCTGCTTCTACAATGACTGCACTATTAAAAAACAGATGTTTTGCTAAAAACATCCCATAATTGAGTGTCTGCCTAAGGGGAAAGCTGCAACTTCCCATTGGGAAGAATATATTATTTCCTCCACTGTGCATCCTAGCAATTTAACACCACATACACACCTCTGCTCTAGGACTTACCAATTAGAAGATACAATTCATTAATATAAGGGTCTTGTAAGCAGGGTCCGTATCTTGATCATAGTCATATCCTGAACATTGAGCACAGAATCTGACACACAGTATATTTTGAATGAATGAAAAATCAATCAATCAATTAATGAACCCAGCCATACTTCTTTGAGATAGGTATTAGATTCAGCCTAAGATTAATTCTTCAATTAAGTCATTTTTTACTAATATTAAACTTACTGATTTAGAAAGGATTCTTTGTTATTTTTAAAAGCCTGGCATTTCTCTTCAGGATCCAGGGTAGGGAAAGGAGGCAGAAATCCCACATCAGCTTTCTTGTTATAGAGAAAACAGAGTCTTCTTTCAGCATCAGCCTTACTGCAGCAGTGTGAAAAATTATGCTTTTGTGGCAGCCCCTCCATAGCACATATTGCTTCCTGTAAAACATTATTCTATACAATGGAGATGAAAAGGACACTTTTTAGTCATGGTAAAGTAAAGCTTCTGTACTCTCTGAGAAAACACAATAAAAAATTTTCCCACCACTACCAGCAGAGCTGCTTCTCCTTCTCCTTCTCCTTCTGTTCTTCTCCTTCTTCTTCTTTGGAATGGGGTCTTGATATGTTGTGCAGGCTAGATTTCAATTCCTTGGCTCAAGTGATCCTCCAGCCAAAGCCTCCTAAATAGCTGGGACTGCAAGTATGCCCCATTAAAGCACCTTTACCCAAATCCTTGACAACCATCCTGTTCTTTCAGAATCTTTGTTCATGTATCTTTTCACAAGACACTTTAACCTCTTACTCTTCCCTTGCTGCCTACATCTCCCTTCTACCAGGCTTTTCTACCCATCTCCCAAGGTGGACATGCTGGCACGTTAATGTATTGGTAGAGTGTTCAGAAGTGGTGTTTAGTTGTAGTTTTTTTGGAGATGCAGATGGTGATTCTACTTGGAGGAAATCCAGAAAAGGGATGTGACAATAGAATACATATTGAGAGAAGCAGCTAAGGAGGGTGTCTCTTTACTTTCACATGCATTTTCAGTTATAGCTTCCTCCTCTGCCTGTATATACAGGGCATACCGTATACATACTGCGAATATACAGCAAGCTCCTTATGTGCATCATAATACAGAATTATTATCTTTCCTGAGGAAAGTACCTTGTTCTAAATACCAATATTAGGCAAAACAAAAATGCTGTGCACAGAATATCTTTTATTTCCTATTTTCAAGCCAGAAATTAACTCAGAGTTGGGCAAATAATCTTGTGTGTTTAAGAAACACAAGAAATTGGCTGGGCACAGTGGCTCATGCCTTCAATCCCAACACTTTGGGAGGCCAAGGTGGGAGGATCACTTGAGGTTGGGAGTTCAAGACCAGCCTAGCCAACATGGCAAAACCCCATCTCTACTAAAAATACAGAAAATTAGCTGGGCATGGTGGTGCATGCCTGTAATCCCAGCTACTTGGGAGGCTGAGGCATGAGAATTCTTGAACCCAGGAGGTGGAGTGAGCCAAGATTGCCACTGCACTCCAGCCTAGGTGTCAGAGCAAGACTCTGTCTCAAAAAAAAAAAAAATACATAAAAGCAAAAACGAAAAGAAACACAAGCAATTTACTTACAGGTAATTTTGAACACTTTGGGAGCATGCTGTTAGCCATACAGCTGTCTTTGTATTCTACCATGTCTTTAACCAGCTTTTCCATTTCTTCAAAGGTTGCTTCCTGAACATACTGAGCAAAGGTAATGATGGTGCTGCAACAGTTCACATGAGGCATACAAAGATCAATTGCAGAGTTTCTATTTATGGCTAAGAAAAGTCACAGGAAAATCCTGAATAGCCTCAGGATATTATCTACTGTGATGGCTATAAATTTTACAAGTTGAGGCTTTGCCTGAATTTTATAATTAATGTTGTCTTTACTTCTTGGATATGATTTATATTTAGTTAAATTACTTTTGAGAAGCATTAACATTTATAGAATGTATCGGATTATTTTTAAAAAATCATCAAAAAGTATTTAGCACAACTCACATGTATTCAACATTCTCTTCTATAAATTTCTGAGTGATATTGAAGTTATCTGAAAGGCAAGGATATTTAGGTTATTACATAGCATGGTTTTCTAACATTTTTCAAATAAGAAACAATGCATGGCATTTAAGTGTATAAAATACAAAATAGAACACTGATGACAGGAGATAAGTTTGCATATTTAACAAGAAACAAATAAGTCATATGAACAAAACAGGAAATGCTAATCACTGTTGATTATGTGTTCAAGAAATACTTACTAAATTGAATTGACCTAAATACATCTTAATCTGACTAGACTTTAAATTTGCCATTGATGGCTCCCCAGATAGAAATGTCAAATACATTACCATGCTAAATGTCTATCATTTATGACTAGAGAAGTGATATGAAAAGTAACTAATGGGTGATGCAATGCCATTACAGCGCCTGATGAGAGATGCTGTAGCATGCTGGTGGTCAGCATAGTTTATAGCATAACTCAGTCATAGATATTTAAGTCATCTCCAGGTCCACCTAAAATCATGGATTCCTCCCAAATGAACAACATATACTAATTGAAGTATATTTATGTTTGTTCACATAAACTACATTTTTTTTTTTGCCAAGTGTTGTGCTGGACCCTATGAAGCAATCAACAATGGCTAAAATATCTCCCCTTGAAATCAGGTTCCTAAGCAGTCTTTAGTGGAAGTTACTCAGGCATGTGACAATAATCTAATTTAGAATGTGATTAAGTTGGAAATGTTTTATAAATCCTGGGTGAAAAAGAAAAAAGTATTATAGGAGGAGTGATATATGAGTTGAGCATGAGTAAATATAAGAGATTCGGCTAGCAGAAAAATGAAGAACTCTGTCTGTCTGCATGGAGAGAGAATGATGTGAGTAAAAGCATTAAGGTAAGAAATCTTAAGAAGTATTTAGGGAGAGTCAATCTATTTTTATAAGAAAGTGGGTCATAAAAAGGAATAATGGGACCTAGAATAGAAAGGACCTGGGTCCAGATTATAGGAGTCTTGCATATAAAGAGGGGAGTGGGCTTCATTTGGAAGGCATGGAGAGCCCTGGAAAATGTTTATATAGGATAGAAATCTGATCATTTCTATACACTAAGAAATACGAGTCAGGTCGTGGTTTATCTAATGTCATGGAACTTTCCACAGTGCCTGACAAATAGAAAAAGGTAAGAAATAAATTGTCAAATAAATGGGCAAATGAAGGGTGGATGGGACAAAAAAAAGAAGGCCCTAGGAGACTTTTGCAACAGTCACACTGAGAAATCAGAAAGATCTAAATTTTGATAGGGGTAATGAAAATGAAAAGGAAAACTTGGATACAAGATATGTTAAAGAGGCAAAAATCAAGATTTTGAAACAGGTTGTTACAAAGGAAAAGGAGCAGGAAAATTAAAAAATGACCACTCTTCAAGCCTGTCTCACTAGCGGGTATTGTAGGGGTATATCAAATTGAATAAGACACTATCCATGCCTTCAGGGCCACTACCATGCTTAGGGCACGTTTGTTAAGTCAAAGAAAGGAATTCCTTCTAGGCCAAAAGATTAGAAAAAGACGGCTACTGTAGACAGATGAGGTTCAAAATATTCCCTTTGGATGGAAGAAATAAAAAAAAGTTATCCCTTCCTCCAGACTGAGATGGCCTTGGACAGTCTCAGGATAAATGTTCAAACTGTACAGTTGAAGCAGGAACTAGGTTCTGCGTTCCATAAATATATAGCTGGGAAACATGTTGGACAACTGAAAGTTCCAGAAAAATCCCAGTTTATACCTATTGTTCCACTGTTACCATCATTGCAAGAAATACCAATATTAGAATCCAGATTATGTCTCCCAGCAACACTTTCTGTCCTGTCATAGACTGCTGATTATTTTTCAGATATGACAACTGTTTCTTCATAGAGACTTGGTAATATGACCATCAAAGTACAAATTCTGAAAAAGTTAGTTCGGGACAACTGGTTAGTCTATATAAATTAGTGACAGGGTAACAAAAAAAGCAAGTCAAGAATTAACTTGAAAGAAAACAAAATTTTAAAAATAGAAATTATCCTAACTGGTCATGCTTTAGCTGATATCCAAATAAATTTCTTACCTAGATCCTGAAGTTCTGTGGGCAGCATTAGGGATTCAGTCAAAAAAAACAAGAAAAAAATAAAACCTGTAAGTTTTAATTGTTTCATCTTTTTAGAAACCACATTTACAAAAGAAAGTAATGTTGTTGAGGAAATCAAGTTTTTATATTCTTTCACATTATCAGTAAAATTGTAACCTATTTAATCTTTTTCTGAAATACTGAGTATTTGATATTTTTGATCACTCTGCAGAATTTCTTGCTAATTATTACCCAGAAAAAAATTATCTTTGTATTTAACTGGAAAAATCTATTGAGTTGGAACAAAAGTCCACAGGCTAAGTAGGCACAATACCTAATCAAATAAACAACCAAAAAAAAATCTTAAGATATTGCAAATATTAAAGAAAAAGGGCTAAAACAGATATAATCCAGCAAGCTATCATATGCATATATATCCAAAGGAAGTAAAATCAGTATCTCAAAGGTATAAATATATACACCTACTATGTACCCACAAAAATTAAAAATAAAAAATTAAGAAGATATACTGCACTCCCATGTTTATTACTGCATTATTCACAATAGCCAAGATATGAAAACAACTTGTCAGTAAATGTATAAATAAATAAATAAATAAACCACACAAACATGCACACAATGAAATACTATTTAATCTTTAAAAAGAAGGAAAATGTGTCTATGAGACAACATAAATGAATCTGGAGGACATCATGTTAAGTGAAATAAATCAGACACAAAAAGAGGAGCACTGTATAATCCTACTTATATGTGAAATCCAAATATCAAACTAGAAACAGCATAAAATGGTGGTTATCAAGGGTAAGAGGTAGAGGAAATAGGGAGATGCTGGTCAAAGGGTTCAAAGTTTCAGTTGTGTAGAATGAATAAGTTCGAATGTGCAGCACAGGGACTATAGCTAATAATACTGTACTGTATACTTAGAATATGATAAGGGACTGTCTCTTAAGTATTCACACTGTCTTAAAAGAAAAAAAAATCAGTAACTGGCTGGGTGTGGTGGCTCACACCTGTAATACTAGCACTTTGGGAAGCTGAGGTGGGTGGATCTCTTGAGGCCAGGAGTTCCAGACCATCCTGGGCCAACACAGCAAAACCCTTTCTCTACAAAATTAGAAAAAAGCTCTTTCTCTACAAAAATTAGAAAAAAAAATAGCTAGGAGTGGTGATGTGCACCCAGCTACCTAGGTGGCTGAGACACAAGAATCACTTAAACCCAGGAGGCAGAGGTTGCAGGGAACTGAGATCACACACTCCAGTCTGGGCAGCAGAGCAAGACTCTGTCTCAAAAAATAAATAAATAAAATAACTATGTCAAGAGATGGATATGTTGATTAGCTTTACTGTAGTACTCAAGTCACTATGTATGTGTATTCAGAACATCACATTGCAAACTTTAAATATATATTTTTTACAAATTTTTTTTTGAGACAGAGTCTCATTCTATGGCCCAGGCTGGAGTGCAGTGGTGCAATCTCGGCTCACAGCAACCTGCCCCTCCAGAGTTCAAGCAATGCTCCTGGCTCAGCCTTCTGAGTATCTGGGATTACAGACACATACCACCACTCGGCTAATTTTTGTATTTTTAGTAGAGACAGAGTTTCACCATGTTGGTCAGGCTGGTCTCAAACTCCTAACCTCATAATCTGCCAGCTTCAGCCTCCCAAAGTGCTGGGATTACAGGTGTGAGCCACCATGGCCAGCCTTTAAAGGAAAGAGTTTTTTAAAAAGCAATGGAAGCCAATGAGACAACTTGACAAAACAAATAATTACTGGAATATGATACACTATTTTTTTATTAATGAATCTATGCCAATATAAAATTTAAATTAAAAATGGGGAAAAGGAAAGCTGTTCTCTACAGAAGCATGCCAACAAATCAATCTAGAAAGAAGCAAAGCATAAACATTTGTAACCACCATACCTATAGCTGATTTAGGCCAGTTTCATGAATGCATGATAAAGTCATTGGTGAAAATTTATTGAGCAATAGCATTTTTATACTTTCAAAATATCACTTCACAGGTTACTTATTAATTCCAAAGGGCAAAAGACACATTTGCAGGTGAATACATAAACAATGATATAGTCACTCTATGGATTATTATTTACCTTTAAAACTAATGAATATTAAAAATATGTAATATTGGGAAATATTTACTAAATGACTTTTGGTAAAAGAGTGGAATGTAAAATTTTATATGTTATCTGTAGAAAATGGCAGAGTGAACAGATTCACTAAACCAAAGTAAGGGAGGGAGAGAGATAAGAGAGAAACAGAAAGGGAGATTGAGAGATTGATTTTGTCTCCAAACAGAATGATGCAACTGCATGATCAGTATCTTTGGTGGCAGCTGGTGAATAGTCCTAATTGTGCTGACCTCTCATTGTTGCCTCTGTTCTAATTGGTTTTTTTGTCAAATGATTAAAAAGACAAAACTGTTGCTAAGTATATTCAATATTAGTCAGAGATCCATTCACTTTTCATTTTCTGCTCAGATATGTTACTTCTTATTTCCAATTACTGGTTCACATCTGGCAACTAGAAAATAGCTCTAATTCATCCATTCCACAAATTTAGTCCTCCCTACCATTAAAAAGCATGAGATATTTTTATGGCCATGTGAAGTGAAATAGCAGCCTGTGCCTACTTAGAAACTGAAAGTATCTAAGCTAATTTTCTTCCTGGTTATTTTATATTTGCCTCAAATGATCTAATTACTGGCTTCTTCATTAATGAGTAAGGTATTTTGAAATTTTCTCCAGTAAATACACCAAATAAATTTTACTTCAACAATATAAATACACACATATGTATTCAGATACTGAAGAAAGAAAAACAGAGAGGAAGCCAGTAGTATATGAAAAGCTTGAGAAAATCCTGGAAACTATAAAACAGATGGAATTAAATTAATGGAAAACATAGATAAGAGAGAACTTCAACTCAAACCCTGGGAGATGACATCAATTCTTCCCAAGAGCATTCCAGAACTGTTTCAAATCTAAAGAATATAAAGAGCAGATATGGGCCATGGGGAAATAATCAGGAGAAGAATATAAAACGTTACATTCTGAACAGTTGAATTAGAACAGGACATTACTTCCTTTTCTCTCTCCCTACCACCACACACAAATGTATAAAATACTTGGGTAACAAAGTTTGATATCTTTTACATCTAGGTCAAAATCCAAAAATGACTCTTTCTTAGTTTGGATTTCTCAAAAGCAGACCTCTAGGGAAAGACTTGTACTTTATTTGGAAGGCAACTGGAGGAGGCACAGTGAGGAAGGACCAAAAAGGGAGAAAAGCAACCAATAATTCAAGTGTTAATGAGAACAGTAATAGTGTAGGCAACTGGAGCATAAGCCTGTTCAGAACTATGTGGGAAGTGGAAGATGCCCTAGAATCATCCTGACAGAGGACTGAAAGACTGGGCCATTATTCCACTGACTAAAGACTACATAGGCAAGAATAATAATCAAGACCAATCAGATATACATGAGCAAAAATAATAATAATTCATGATTATCCATAATTCAGAGGAAAAAAAGAAAGCTATTGAGGCATGGGGCTGTGCAAAGCAGCACTATCATATAAAACACATTCTAAAAACATCATAATAGCTAAAACAGTGTGATGACATTGGCAATATGCAGATACAACAAAATGAAAGTCTAAACTTTGATCCAAATTTTAGTCTGTCTGTATGGTAATATAATTCTGAAAAAAATCAGAAATCCAAATGTAGAAAATTTTAAAAGGAGAGAAATTATAAAAGTATTATAAGAAACACAAGTGATGGGGGAAAAACTTTCCTAATTATAATGCAAAATAAATTCAACTACATAAAAAAAAATTTTAAAGATTTTGCATGAAGACTTAGCTGGTCAAGACATCCTACTAGACACAGTCAGGTGGAACAGCTGCCACTGAGGGACTGAGATGACTGGCACACCCATAACAGATCTTCAGGAGGAAGGCACTGAGAGTGGACAGAGGAAAGACACAGAAGCTGGGCTGAAGTGAGAGGAAGCTAAGAACCTGCACGCGGTTGCCATGCACTGGGGTTCACTCCCATTTCCCAACAACTCTAGGGGAGTGGGTGAGTTGAACTGGCAAGGAACAACTGCTTTGAACACAGGCCTCAGGAATCCTGACACAGGAGACTCCTCAACCACCATATACACGCGAGTTGGCAGAAAGAGCTGCTTAGAGAAGTGGTGGGAATAGCACACCAATCCCTTTGGCCTACGCACCAGCACAACAGCCGATGTGTAGGCCAAAGGGATTGGTACAGAAGGATCTGGAATAGAACACAGCCAAAGATGTCCATCCCCTCAGGCTTCACTTGCTCCCATAGGAGACTTTATCCCTAGGGGAACTGTAGGACCTAAACTATACAAGGTGATCTTGCCCATCGGACAGGGCTGGTCTGACCTGAGCACTCCTTGGTCTGCTGGGCAAGCTCCAGTGCCCTGGGGCCCACATCATAGCTCCTGCACTGGCAAACCATGCCTAACTGGCAGAAAGCTCCAGCAGGGCAGCCACCATGGTCATGCACCAGCCTGCCTGCTCCCTCTCCACACTGTGGCATCCCTCAGACACACAGCAACCCCCCAACCACCACCTGAACCACTTTGCAGGCACATGTGCACACAGGTAGTTTTTGCCTTCCCGGATCTGCAAGTGTGCATGTGCATATGCCCTATCTTGCCACTGCTGCAGTGGGGATATGCACTTCATCTCCCCTCATCCCACCAAACGGGCATTGCAGTCAGAACCTTGGTGGGCACAGAGCCAGACAGCACTACACCCTCCAGCACCATTCCCTTGCACAAACAGCCACAGGAGTGAATCTAGGCACAGAGAACAGCAGACCCTCCTCTACTCTGAGCAACCACCCCTGTCTGTGGCTCATAGAGAGCACAAACGGAACTGCACCTACCAGTGCCCTGCCTTCCTACCAACACCACCACCAGTAGAACCATGTGCACAGTAAGCATCAGGGGTCCTCCACCCTCCCCAAGCCATCCTGCTTCTGTCACTGTGGTGAATGTCCACACCCTACTACAGCTGACAAGTGTGCACCCCACAGTGCTGACATGCTGCTGCTGCCACTGCTGCTGGCATGTATGAATTAAGACAGATCCTAGGCCAGACATAGTGGCTCAAGCCTGTAATCCCAGCACTTTGGGAGGCCAAGGGCAGATCACCTGAGGTCAGGAGTTCAAGATCAGCCTGGCCAACCTGGCAAAACTCCATCTCTACTAAAAATACAAAAAAAAAATAGCCAGGTGTGGTGGCCTGTGCCTTTAATCCCAGCTACTCAGGAGGGCTGGAGAATCACTTGAACTTGAGGGGTGGAGGCTGCGGTGAGCCAAGATCATGCCACTGCACTCTAGCCTGGGTGACAGAATGAGACTCTGTCTCAAAAAGAAAAAAAGAAAAGACAGATCCTGATGCCATCACACTACAAACCACTTTATGCTGCTGGCATGTGTGAATTAAGACAGATCCTAATGCTACTACACTACAAAACAGTTTGGCTGATACCACTTGATCACTTGATATGGTTTGGCTCTGTGTCCCCACCTAAACCTTACCTTGAATTGTAATCCCTATAATCCCTATATGTCAACAGGGTGAAGTGGAGGGGTACCAGGTGGAGGTAATTGGATCATGGGAGTGGTTTCCCCATGCTGTTCTCATGATAATGAGTGAGTCTTTCACGAGATCTGACGGTTTTATAAATGCCTGGCATTTACCCTGCTTGTACTCACTCTATCCTGCTGCCCTGTGAAGAAGGTACCTGCTACTCCTTTGCCTTCCACCATGATTGTAAGATTCCTGAGGCCACCCTAGCCATGTGGAACTGTGAGGCAATTTAATCTCCTTCCTTAATAAATTACCCACTCTCAGATATTACTTCACAGCAGTGTAAGAATGGACTAATACAGTAAATTGGTACAGCAGAGAGTGGGGTGCTGCTATAAAAATACCCGAAAATGTGGAAGTGACTTTGGAACTGGATAACAGGTAGTGGGTAGAACAGTTTGAAGGGCTCAGAAGAAGACAGGAAGATGTGGGAAGGTTTGGAACTTCATAGAGACCTGTTGAATGGCTTTAACCAAAATGCTGATAATTACATGGAAAATGAAGTCTAGGCTGAGGTGGTCTCAGATGGAGATGAAAAACTTCCTGAGAACTGGAAAAATGGTGACCCTTGTTATGCTTTAGCAAAGAGACTGATGGCATTTTGCCCCTGCCTGAGAGACCAGTGGAACTTTGAACTTGAAAGAGATGATTTAGGGTGTCTGGCAGAAGAAATTTCTAAGCAGCAAAGCATTCAAGAGGTGACAGAGCATAAAAGTTTTGAAAATTTGCAACCTGATGATATGGCAGAAAAAAAAAAAAAAAAACATTTTCTGAGACGAAATTTAAGCCAGCTGCAGAAATTTGCGTAAGTAACGAAGGGCTGAATCTTAATTGCCAAAACAATGGGAAAATGTCTCCAGGGCATGTCAGAGACTTTCCTGGCAGTCCTTCTCATCACAGGCCCAGAGGCTTTGGAGGGAAAAATGGTTTCATGGGCTGGGTCCAGGGCCCCTCTGCTGTGTGCAGCCTCAGGATTTGGTGCCCTACTTCCCAGTTACTCCAGCCATGGCTAAAAGGGGACAGTATACATCTCATATCATTGTTTCAAGGGTGTAAACCTCAAGCCTTGGCACCTTCCATGTGTTGTTGGTCCTGTGAGTACACAGAAGTCAAGCATTGAGGTTTGGGAACCTCCACCTAAATTTCAGAGGAGTATGAAATGCCTGGTGTCCAAGCAAAGTTTGCTTCAGGGATGGAAGCCACGTGGAGAACCTCTTACAGGGAAGTGCTGAAAAAAATGCGGAGCTGGAGCTACCACACAAGAGTCCCCACTGGGCACTGCCTAGTGGAGCTATGAGAATAGGGTCACCAACCTTCAGATTGCAGAATGGTAGATCCACCAACAACCTGCATTGTGCACCTGGAAAAGCCACAGACACTCAATGCCAGCCCATGAAAGCAGCCAGGAGGGGAGCTATACCCCGTAAAGCCACCGAGGTAAAGCTTTTCAAGGCCATGGGAGCCCACCTCTTGCATCAGCATGACTTGGATGTCAGACATGGAGTCAAAGGAAATCATTTTGGAACTTTAGGGTTTAATGACTGCCCTATTGGATTTTGGACTTGCATGGGGCTTGTAGCCCTTTTGTTTGGCCTATTTCTCCCATTTGGAATGGCTGTATTTACCCAATGCCTGTACCTCCTTTGTATCTAAAAAGCAACTAACTTACTTTTGATTTTACAGGCTCATACATGGAAGGAACTTACATTGTATCAGATAAGACTTTGAGCTTGGACTTTTGCAGTAATGCTGGGATAAGTTAAAACTTTGGGAGACTACTGGAAGGACATGGTTGTGTTTTGAAATATAAGGACTGGAGATTTTGGAGGGACCAGGGATAGAATGATATGGTTTGGCTCTGTGTCCCCACCAAAATTTCACCTTGAACTGTAATCTCTAGAATCTCCATGTGTGAAGGGCGGGACTAGGTGGAGGTAATTGAATCTTGGGGGTGGTTTTCTCCAAGCTGTTCTTGGGCTAAGAAGTGAGTCTCACAAAATGTGTTGGTTTCATATAGGCATCTGGCATTTTCCCTGCTTGTACTCACTTCATCCTGCCGCCCTGTGAAAAAGGTGCCTGCTTCTTCTTTGCCTTCCACCATGATTGTGAGTTTCCTGGGGCCTCCCCAGCCATGCAGAACTTTGAGTCAATTAAACTTTGAATCTTTCCTTTATAAATTACCCAGTCTTGGGTATTTTTTCATAGCAGTGTGAGAATGGAGTAAGACACACCCATATGAATGCAGTGAACATCAATCCAGAAGCACCTCAGCCCTTCACAGCACAATAGATTCCTTACCTTGAAGAGCCAGAGGATGAGGCCAGGGCCTGATACAAACCCCTAGAATTAGAGCACACACTCCAGGAGTTGGGAGCTGAGTGTTGCCCCCTAAAATATTCCATAAATGAAGCAAGTCAGCTGAATCTACTTTATGCCACAATCAAACCCTCAAGGTCATCAAACAGGTTAACAGAAAAAAGAAACCCAAGCAAAGGTCAGAACTTCAAAGATTGAAGAACTACCACCACACAAAGATAAATAAAAGAACCTGCGCAAGAACTCTAACAATTAAAATACCCAGAGGGCCTTCTTTCCTCCAAATGACTGCACTACCTCTCCACCAAGTGTTCTGAACTGGTCAGAGATGGCAAAAATAACAGAAGTAGGATTCAGAATATGAACAGAAGGAAAGATCATTGAGATGCAAGAGATGATGAAACTCAATCCAAGAAAACTAAGAAGCATAATAAAATGATACTGGTGCTAACAGACAAAATAGCCAGTATAAAAAGAATGTAACTGCCATTATAAAGCTGAAAACCACACTAGAAGAACTTTGTAATGAGTTCACAAGTATTAATAGCAGAAAAGACCAACCAGAGGAAAAAAATCTCAGAGCTTAAAGACTGGCTTTCTGAAATAAGACAGTCAGACAAGAATAGAGAAAGAAGAATGAAAGGTAACGAACAAACCTCTAAGAAACATGGTTATATAAAAAGACCAAATCTATGACTCATTTATGTTCCTGAAAGAGATGGGGAGAAACATGGTTATGTAAAAAGACCAAATGTATGACTCATTCATGTTTCTGAAAGAGATGGGGAGATTATAAGCAACTTGGAAAACAAATTGCTGGATATCATCCATGAGAACGTCCCCAACCTAGCTAAAGAAGACAACATTTAAATTCAAAAAATGCAGAGGACCCCAGTAAGATACTCCCCAAGAAGATAATCCCCAAAACTGATAGTCATTGGATTCTCTAAGATTGAAATGAAAGAAAAAATGTTAAAGGCAGCTAGACAGAAAGGGCAGATCACCTATAAAGGGAAGCCCATCAGACTAATAGCTGATCCATCAGCAGAAAGGATCAGAAGAGATTGGGAGAAGATCCCTTCTACAAGTCAGAAGAGATTAGGAGCTAATATTCAACATTCTTAAATTTAAAAAAACTCCAACCCAAAATTTTATATCCAGCCAAACTAAGGTTCATAAGCAAAGGAGAAATAAGATCATTTTCAGACAAGAAATGCCGTGAAAATTTGTTACCACTTTACAAGAGCTCCTGAAGAAAGGAGAATTTCTTTACAAGAGCTCCTGAAGAAAGCACTAAATATGGAAAGGAAAGACGATTACCAGCCACTATTAAACACACACACACACACACACACACACACACACACACACACACACTAAAATACAGAGACTAAGAACACTATAAAGCAACCACCTAAACAAATCTGCAAAATAACCAGCTAATATCATGATGACAGGATCAAATCTGCATATAGCAATACTTACTTTGAATGTAAACAGGCTACATGACCCAATTAACAGGTAGGTACAGGATGTAGAGCTGGATAAAGAACCAAGGCAATTGGTATGCTGTCTTTAAGAGATCTGTCTCACATGCAATGACACACATGGGCTCAAAAGGAAGGAATAAAGAAAAATCTACCAAGCAAATGGAAAACAGAAAAAAAATCATGGGTTGCAATCCTAATTTCAGACAAAACAGACTTTAAACTAACAAAGAAAAAAAAAAAAACAAAGAAGGGCATTACATAAGGGCAAAAGATTCAATTCAACAAGAATATCCAACCATCCTAAATATATAGATGCATCCAACACAAGAGCACTTAGATTCATAAAACAAGTTCTTATTACCTTCAAAGAGTTGCAGACAATAACAGTGGGAGACTTTACCACTCTTCCACTGACAGTATTAGGCAGATCATCAATGCAGAAAACAAACAAAGGTATTCAGGACCTGAACTCAGCTAAAAGTTTAGTTCAACTTACAAAAATCAACAAATATGATTCATCATATAAACAGAACTAAAGACAAAAACAACATGATTATCTCAGTAATGTAGAAAAGGCTTCTGATAAAATTTAACACTCCTTTTTGTTAAAAACTCTCAATAAACTAGGTATCTAAGGAACATACCTCAAGATAATAAGAGCCATCTATGACAAACCCACAACCAACATCATACTGAATGAACAAATGTTGGGCATGTTCTACTTGAAAACCTGCACAAGACAAGGATGCCCTCTTTTACCACTCCTATTCAATATAGTATTGGAAGTCCTGGCCAGAGCAATCAGGCAAGAGAAAAAAAATAAATGTCGTCCAAATGGAAAGAGAGGAAGTCAAACTATCCCTGTTTGCAGATAACATGGTCCTCTATCTAGGAAAAGCTCCTTCAGCTGATAAACAAGTTCAGCAAAATCTCAGGGTACAATATCAATGTGCAAAAATCACTAGCATTTCTATACAACAACAGTAGTCAAGCTGACAGGCAAATCAGGAATGCAATCCCATTCACAAGTGCCAAAAATAAAATAAAATACTTGAAAATACAGCTAACCAGAGATGTAAAAGATCTCTACAAGGAGAACTACAAAACGCTGCTCAAAAAAATTAGAGATGACACAAATGGAAAAACATTTGAAAATTCCTATTAGAAATTTTGAAATATGCAATACATTATTATTAACTGTAGTCACTATGCTGTGCAATAGATCTCGAAAACTAATTTCTACCACCCCTATCCTCTGGTAACTATCATTCTACTCTCTACTTCTATGAGTTCAGCTTATTTCAGATTTAATCTATGAGTGAGATCACACAGAATTTGCCTCTTTGCAACTGGCTTACTTAGCATAATGTCTTTTAGATTTCTTCATGTTGTCTCAAATGAAAATTTCTCTTCTCTTTTTTTAAGGCTGAATAGTATCCTATCCCACAATTTCTTTATTCGTTTATATGTTGACCAGCAGTAAGGTTGCTTCCATCTTAGTTATTGTGAATAATTTTGCACTGAATATAAGAGGGCAGATAACTCTTCAACATACTGATTTCATTTCCTTTGTATATATAGCTAGAAGAGGGATCGCTAGATCATATTGTAATTCTATTTTTGCTTTTTTGAGAAATTCCAGCTATTCTTCATATCTCCAGATCCTTTTCTGCCTAACCTTGCCAACACTTATCATCTTTTTTCTTTTTGATAATAGTCATCATAACAATTGTGAGATAATATCTCATGTGGTTGTAATTTTTGTTTGCCCAATGATTAGAGGTGTTGATCCTTTTTTATATACTTGTTGGCCATATGTACATGCTCTTTAGAGAAATTCCTATTTAGGCATTTTGCCCCTTTTTAATTGGGTTATTTGGGATTTTTTTTCTATTGAGTTATTTGAGCTCCTTATATATTTTAGATATATAAGGATATCCAAAATATGTATATATAAAGATATATAACTTATCAGATATATGGTTTACAAATATTTCCTCCCAGTCCATAGGTTTTCTCTTCACCCTGTTCATTGTTTCTTTGCTGTGCAGATTTCTAGTTTGACATGACCCCGTTTGTCTATTTTTGCTTTTATTGTCTCTCAGGATTAAATCCAAAAAATCATTACCCAGAACAATGTTATGAAGATGTTTCCCTATGTTTTCTTCCAGTAACTTTATAGTTTTAGATCTTACATTAAAGTATTTAACCATTTTAAGTTTATTTTTGTGTGTGGTGTAAAGTAAGGGTCTAATTTAATTCTTCTGTGTGTGAATGAAGACACTGTCAGTTTTCCATTGTGTATTCCTAACATCTTTGTCAAAAATTAACAGAGCATAATGTATGCATGGGTTTATTTCAAAGTTCTCTGTTCTGTTCAACTGGTTGATGTGTCTGTTTTATTGCTTTGTTTTGTTTTATTTTTGTTTTGGACAGTATCAAATGTTTTGATTACTATGGCTTTGAAATACATTTTGTAGTCAGATAGTGCAGTTCCTGCAGCTTTGTCCTTTATATTTAACATTGTTTAGGCTATTCAAACTCTTTTATAGATTTATATAAATTGTAAGGGTTTTGTTTCTTTTTTGTGAAAAAGACCATTTGAATAGAGATTACATTTAATCTGTAGATTACTTTGTGTAGTATGGACATTTTAACAATATTAATTCTTCCAATTTATTAATGTGAGATATCTTTCTCAAACTGAAAACTTCTCATGGAATGTTCTGTATATGTGTGTTAGGCCCATATGTTCTGAAGGCGTGGTTCAAATCCAGTGTTTTCTTATTTCTGTCTGGATAATCTGTCCATTGCCGAAAGTGGAGTTAAGTTTCCTACTAGCATTGTATTGCAGCCTAGCTCTACTTTCAGATCTATTAATTTTACTTCAGATCTATTAATTTATCTGTGTTTTCTTCATAAGCATTTTGTAGTTTTCAATAAATGTTAATTACATATGATTATGTGTGACAACATAATCTTGCATACAGAAATCCCCCAAACACTCCACTGAAAAATTGTTAGAAACAATAAATGAATTTTGTAAAGTTGTAGGATGGAAAAACAGTTTTACTTATTTTCTATTTGAATACCTTTTATTTCTCTTTCTTGCCTGATTTGTATGCTCAATAGATGTGGTGATAGTGGGCTTTCTTGTGTTGTTCCTGATGTTAGAGACAAAGCTTTCCATTTTTCACTGTTGAGGTAATATTATCTGTGGACTTTTCAATTACGGTCTTTATTGTTTTGAGGTACATCACTCCGATACCTACTTTGTTGGTTGAGAGCTCATACCATGTATGGATGTTAAATTTTATCAGATGCTTTTTCTGTGTCTATTAAGATGATAATATGGGTTTTGTCCATTATTCTGTAGTGTGTGGTGTACCTCATTTAGTAATTTGCATATGTTAAAATATTCTTTCATTCCAGGGATAAATTCTACTTGATCATAATGAATTATTGTTTCATAGTGCTATTGAATATGGTTCACTAGTGTTTTGTTGAGGATTTTCGCATCTATATTTATCAGGGATATTGGGCTATAATTTTATTTTCTTGTAGCATCCTTATCTGGCTGTAGAATCAGGGTAATTCTGGCCTTATAAAATGAGATTGAAAGTATTTCCTCCTCTTTTATTTTTTGGAAGAGTTTGAGAAGGATTAACATGAGTTATTCCTTAAGTGTTTGGTAGAATTCAACTATGAAGCTATTCAGTGCTGGAATTTTCTTTAATTGGAGACTTTTACATTAGTGATTCCATCTCCTTATTCATAATTGGTCTTTGCAGATATTCTGTTTCTTCATGATTCTGTCTTGGTAGGTTATACATTTTAGGAATGTATACATTTCTGTATGTTATTAAACAGTTTGGCATAAAATTGTTCATAGTATTTTATTCTTTGTGTTTCTGTGGTTATCAATTTAATATCTCCTGTTTACTTTTTGATTTTGCTTATTTGACTCTTCTTTTCCTTAGTCTAGCTAAAGATTTGTTGATTTTATCTTTTTAAAAACTTAGCTTTTAGTTTTATTATTCTTTTAATCATTTTTCTAGTCTCTATTCCTGTTATTTCTGCTCTGATGTTGATTTTCTTTCTTCTACTAACATTAGACTCAATTTGTACTTCTTTTTCTAGTTCCTTGATGTGTAACATTATTTATTTGAGAGCTTTCTTTTGTTTCTTGATGTAACCATTTAGTCCTACAAATTTTCCTGTTAGAACTGCTTTTGCTGCAACCTATAAGTACTGTATATTGTGTTTTCATTTTTGTCTCAAGACATGTTTTAATTTCTCTTTCATTGTTGATGATCGGCTTTGTTCAGGAACATGTTGTTTCATTTCCACATGTTTGTTACTTTTTCAAGATTTCTCCTGCTATTGATTTCTAGTTTTATACTACAGTCAGAAATGATACTAGATATTATTTGTATAATTGTGGTCAGAAAAGATACAGCAAAAAAGTTATGATTCAAATCCTAAATTTGTTAAGACTTGTTTCATGATCTAAGGTATGATCTATCCTGGAAATGTTCCATGTGCATTTGAGAAGAATGTGTATTCTGTTGCTGCTGGATGGAATGTTCTATATATGCGTGTTAGGCCCATATGTTCTGAACATGTGGTTCAAATTCAGCGTTTTCTTATTTCTGTCTGGATAATCTGTCCATTGCAGAAAGTGGAGATGTAACGTTCCCTACTAGTATTGTATTGCAGCCTAGCTCTGCTTTCAGATCTATTAATTTTACTTCATTTATTCAGGTGCTTTTATGTTGGGTATAAATTTATTATTTTTTATTTCTTCTTGATGTACTGACATTTTTATCATTATATAATAATTTTTTGTCTCTTTTTACAGTTTTTTATTTAAAGTCTATTTTGTCTGATATAAGTGTAACTACCCCCGTTTTTTTGTTTTCCATTTGCATGAAATGCCTCTCCTCCTCATTTCCTTTCTGTCCATGTGTGTCCTTAAAAGTGAAGTCAATCGTTTGTAGGCAGCATGTAGTCTTGTTGTTTCTTATCCATTCAGACACTACATTTTTTATCACAAATTTAATCTTTTTACATTCTAGTAATTATTGATGGATAAGGACTTTCTATTACAATTTTGTTCATTGGTTTCTGGTTGTTTTGTAGATCTTTTGTTCTTTTCTTTCACTCTTGCTGTCTTCCTTTGTGGTTTGATGATTTTCTGTAATAATAGACTTTGATTCCATTCTTTTTCTCTTTCGTGTATTTACCATAGGTTCCTGTTTTGTGGTTACCATGTGGCTTACATAAACATATACGTTAAACAGACTATTTGAAGTTGATAACAACTTAATTTTTATTGCATGCAAAAACTCTACACTTTCACCTCCACACACATAATTTATGTTTTTGATGTCATATTCTACATCTTCTCATAATGTATATCTCTTCACAAATTATTGTAGTTGTAGTTAACAGTTTTGACTTTTAACTTCCATAATAAAAATATTATTGATTTACACACCATCATTACAGTATGAGAATATTCTAAATTTGACTATGTGCTTACTTTTACAGTGAATTTATACTGGGCAGGTGTCCTCACAGAAGTATTTTTTGTGTAAGATTGTGATGGCCTTTGTGCAAGGTTTTGATTTTTGCAGAATATTTTGTGATAGTCTTGTTATTACACATTCATACATGAGAACCATCTTTTCATGGCCTTCTCAGCTCTATTTTTCAAAGTAATTAATGCATGTGACTCTATTCTGATTCTGAAAATTTCCACAGAGCTTAATTAGTTTCTTTTCATGGTGTTCATAATACCTTGATACTTCCTAACCCTTGTGTGTTTGTATTATATACATTTGAAAAAGCAGCCAGTTCCTTTGGACATTATAGGTGGTCTTTGGTGTGAAAAAAATTTCACTCTTTAGTCTAGCTTGGGATTCTGAATGGGCAACTGGTAATGACCACAGGCAGGGAGAGCTTGCTGTTAGTTCTCTAATTGGGTTGTACTTTTGTTCTGACATCAGATGGGGTCGCTAAATGGGCTCCATTTTCTGTGTGACTACTTGCTAGGAACTTCAGTTAAAGGGAACTGAGGGCTAGGCATTGCTATCATCTCTGACCAGGCAGGTTTGTAGTCTGTATTTTCCGTCCAGGCAGTACTGCTGTTTGTGTTCTTCCACTGGACAGGGCACTGGGCCCCGTGTTTAGACAGATTTGCTACTTCGGGCAGACATAAACAAAGCCTATGAGATATAGAAATGCATAACTGAAATTTGCCTGACTTCCTGGGCAGAAGCTTAAGATGAGCTCTGAGGCTGGGTCAAGTTGCTGTTATGACTTCCAGATTGGGTAGGACCAGCCCCTATGCTCTGCAGAAATGTGCAAGTTTTTGTCTGCCTGGGCAAGTTTTTATCTCTCCCTTAGTTCTAAATAATAGTTTTTATGTATAATGTATTCTTGGTTAAAAGTTTTTTCCCTTCAATACTTTGAATATATCATCCCACTCCCTCCTGGCCTGCAAGGTTTTTATGTAGATGTCAGCTGCCAGGTGTATAGCATCTCTCTTATGTTATTTGCTTATTTTCTCTTGCTGCTTTTAGGCTGCTCCCTTTGTCCTTGACCTTTGAGAGTTTGATTACACATGTGTCTTAGGGTAGTGTTAGCCCTTCAATTTTCTTTTTCTTTTTTAAGGCTGTTTTGGTTATCCTAGATCATTTACATTTCCATATGACTTTTACAATCAGTTTATTAATTTCTAGAAAGAAATTTGGTGGTTCTGATTGAAAGTGCATTAAATCTACAGATCAACCTAAAAAGAATTTACATTTTGACATTATTAAGTTTTTCAACCTGTGAACAAGAGATGACTCGCCCTTTCTAAATGTCTTTTAAAATCTTCCTCAGCAGTATTTTGTAGTACACAAGTTTGTTCATATATTTTATAACACTTATCTCTAAGCAGGACATATTTTTATCTCACTATGATATTTTTAAAATTAAATTTTCAACTGTTTATTGCTAGTATATAATATAAAATTGACTTTCATATATTATTCTGCAAACTTTCTAAACTTTTAATTATTTCTATTAGTTTTTTTGTAGATTCCATTGGATTTTCTACACAGAAAATTATGCTATCTTCAAATGAAGACAATTTTAGTTCTTTATTGCCATTCTAGATGCCTTTTGTTTCTTTTTCTTGCATGCTTTATTGGTAAAACCTCTAGTACAATGTTCAATAGAAATGATGAAAGCAGATGACCTTATCTCTTTTCATTCCCTTAGGGAAAAGCATTCAATCTTTTACAAATAAAAATAACCTTAAGTGTAGGGTTTCATTCATGCCCTTTATCAGGTTTAGGAAGTCCCATTCTGATTTTAGTTTGCTGACAGTTTTTATCAGGAATAAATGTTGAATTTTGTCAAATGTGTTTTCTGTATCTATTGAGAGCATCATGAATTGTTTTAATTAATATACATGTTGAATTATATTTATTGATTTTTCCAATGTTAAACAACCTGTATGTATGAAATAAACCTCACTTAGTTATAATAGATTTTCTTTCTGGCATCTTGTCAGATTCAATTTGTTAAATTTTGTTTAGAATTTTTATATCTATGTTCATGTGCAGGGGTCAAGACACTATGACCCACACGCTAAATTCAGTTTTTGGTTCATTTTTGTACGGTTTATGACCTTAAAAATGTTTTTACATACTAAAGTATTAAAAAAGAAGAGAATTAAAGAGAAGGAGAAAGACCAAGAGGAAGAGAAGAAAAGGAGGAGAAGGAGAACGAAGAAGAAAGAAGGAAAAGGTGAGGGAGAGGGAGAAAGAGAATAAGAGGAAGGAGGAGGAGAAGGAGGGAAGGGGAGGAGAGAAGAGGAGGAGAAGGGAAGAGAAGGAGGGAGAAGAGGAGAAGGGATAGGAGGAGGAGGGGGAAGAGGGAAGAGGAGGGAGAAGAGTAGGAAGGGGAGGAAGAGGAGGAACAGGAATAAGAAGAAGAAGGAGGAGGAGGAGGAAGAGGAGGAAGGGGGGAAGGAGGAAGAAGAGGAGAATGGGAAGACAATGGGGAGGGGCGGAGGATGGGGAGGGGAAAGAGATGATGATGACTGTACATGGCCTGCAAAACCTAAAATATTTGTTGGACCTTTTATGGAAAATGTTTGCTGACCACTGTTCATAAGGAATATTGGTTCATTGTTTTATTTTTATTCATTATCTTTGTCTTATTTTAGTATCAGGGTAATGCTGGCCTCATAGAATAAATCAAAAAATATTTTCATCTTTTCACTGTTTTTGGAAGAGTTGGTATAGAATTAATGTTATTTTTCCTTAAATGTTAATAGAATTCACCATGAAGCCTGGAGTTTTATTTGTGGGAATAATTTTAACTAAAATTTCAATTTCCTTAATACATAAATAACCATGTTAACTATTTTGTCTTGCATGAGCTTTGGCAGGTTGTGTCTTTAAAGGAATCTGTCTTTTTCATATGTCATTGAATTTATTGACATCATGTTTTTTTCACAATATTTTCTTCTTATTATTTTAATACTTGTAATACTATCACCTTTTTCATTCCCAACATTGGTAATTATTTCCCTGAGTAATCTGTATAGAGGTTTATTAATAGTATAGATCACAAAGAATCAGCATTTGGTGGCATTGATTTTGTCTATTGATTTCTTCTGTTTTCTATTTTATTAATTCTGCTTTGATCTTTGTTATCGTCTTTCTCCTGACTAGTTGGTTTTTAATTTGCTCTTTCATTTTTAGATTCATAGGAAAAAAGCTAATGTCATTGATTTGAAATCTTCCTTCTTTTCTATAACACGTAAACCTTTAGCATTATCAATTTCCTTTAATTTATATGTCACTGTTTTAGTGACATTCTGCAAACTCTGAGACATTTTTCATTTTCATTCAGACAAAAAATTTTTAAATATGCATTTGATTTCCTTTTTGATTGATGAATGTTTAGAAGCATGTTATTTAATTGATGGTTGTTTGGAGACTTTCTAAAGATCTTACTGTTATTGATTATTAATTTAATTCCATACTATGGAGCAATTCTCTGAACTCTTCCTTAAGTCTTTGAAAACAGCATCATTGGAGGAGACAAATTCCTCATATAGTAATCCGCAAGTCCTGGGAAAGTAGGCATGAAAGATATTGTAATACTTAATTTTTAACAGTACCTGGTCTGTACTCACCTGTTTTCACCAGTCATTTGCTCCAGCTGGAGGTTAGCCTTATCCCAATATTATCCTGTGGGCACCAAGCAATTTGAACTACTGCTTCTGATTTATGCTTCACAGTGGCAGTGAAGCAAGTGGCAATCATCTTGGTAATTTAGTGTACAGACAAAAACACAAGTTAAACTCTATCCCCCAAACCTATACACCCTCTTTCAATCCAGCTATCCGAGAGTGCCACCACTCCCTAATTTTCATTCCATACCACACACACACACACACACACACACACACACACACACACACACACAACATCCTCAGTGGTATCTTATGTTTTTATGTTAATTTCTTGGGCCTGTGCTTTTTTTCTCTCTCTCTAGTGTAGATTTTATTAGAGGGAGTTGGCAACCCCTTCTAGTTTCATCACCTTATAAGAAGATATAGCCCATAGCATGTAGGATTCCTCCACATATTCAAACAAATATTTCTAGAATGCCTACTATGTTTCAGGCACTCTTCTATATGCTGAGGATAGCAGAAGTGAACAAAACAGACAAAAGTCACTGTTCTCATGGAGTTTACACTCTAATGAGTGTAGATACATAATAAACAAGTAAAATCCAGTGTTTGTCAGATGGTGATGCTTGATGTGGGGACTGGAAATGGCAGTTCTGAATTATAAGGTAGTTGAGGAAAACACTATGATTTAGCATATGACTATGACTAGAAGCTTGAAGTTGGTGGTGAAGTGAGCCTCACACATATTGGATGGCCTTCCAAGCCAGAAGGTTCATGAGGGCAAAATCCTGAGCAGGACATTGATTGGTAATTTGAAGAACAGCAAGTAGACCTGTGCCTGAGCAGAGGAGTAACAAAAAAAGGTCAGAAAGATATTATTGAGAGGGCAGATTCCCTCACCTCCTTCAATTTCACCTCTTCCCCCACCTTCCAGATGGGAAGCAGGGTGAAGAAGGAAAAATAAAATGAAATAAAATACCCTGGGAAAATGACTTCCTCGTTAGTTCCCGGCATCTCTCCTATTTGTTAACCTTGAAAGAGCTGCAAATGAATGCTATCTCTGCCAGCTGGACCCCAGCACTGGATCACACTCACACAACTCCATGGACCAGGCTCCCTCCTGGAAACACCTCTGCCAACAAACAGCTTGTTGCTTTTGTCTTGTCTCTGTAAGCACCCCTCCCTTGCTGGTCCCACCCGTGCTGCATATGAATTAGCAAATCAATAAAGCCAAAAGATTGTAAGGTCAGACATCCAGCAAATGGACAATGACATAGTTCCACCGCAGTTTCCCCTTTAGAGTTGTAAGCCTATAAAAGGGGAGAGAAGTTGCAGCTCAGGGAGCTCGGTGAATGAGACTGTAGCCCCTCACAGCTCCCAGCCAAATAAAAAGCCACTTCCTTCCTCAGTTCAGTGTTCTTGAGGTTTGTTCCCCACTTCTCCTGCTATATTTTTGGTTCCCTGACCAGTCACGGCCCCACTACTGCCCCAGGTCCCAGACTTGGTGCCAGTTTACTCAAAGGGAAAAAATTTTTTTCTCCAAACTGAAGGTGAAAAGGAAATAAAGGGAGGATGACTATGCCTGCCAGACAGGTGGGTAGCAGTGCCACAGCTGTTAGGACCTGCAGTGATCTTAGCTGTCCATAAAACCTCCCACCTTGGTCAAGAAACCCTAAAAAAAATTGTTAGGCTGATATTTTTGCATCTCCCATTTATCTGCACTAGCAAAAACAGTGACACAATGGTGTATAACATGCAGACAGCACAATACCAAACAAGGACCTACAGCCCCACCAGGAATCCAGGCTTATGGGAGTGCTCCTTTTAAAGACTTGCAAGCAGATTTCACCAAGATGCCTAAGTGCAGAGGTAACCAATATCTGCTGGTTCTTGTATGTACTTACTCCAGGTGGGTAGAAGCCTACCCAACATGGACTGAGAAGACGAGTAAAGGGATTCGTGCTCTTTTGAAAGACATCATCCCTAGATTTGGACTGCCGTTGTGAGTAGGCTCAGACAACAGGCTTGCATTTGTAGCTAATCTGGTGCAAAGTACAGTGAGAATGCTAGGAATAAACTGGAAATTACATGCCACCTACTGGCCTCAGAATTCAGGCAAAGTGGAGCAAATACACCAAATTATAAAGAATAGCTTAGGGAAAGTGTGACAGGAGATGGGGTTAAAGTGGATACAGGTCCTTCCTATGGTTTTGTTTATGATTAGATGTACACCTTCTAAAAAAACTAGATATTCCCCTCTGAGATCCTGTATACTAGGTCTCCCCCCATTCACCGGGGATTCCCAGGGACTCACCAGGTATTAGGAGAAACTGAATTATGTCAGCAATTACAGGCCTTGGAAAAGGTGGCAGAGAAGGTGTATATATGGCTTAATGAAAGATGCCCTGTCAGCTTATTCTCCCCAGTTCACCCCTTCTCACCAGGTGACCAAGTTTGAATCAAGGACTGGAACGTGGCCTCCCTACAACCAAGGTAAAAAGGACCCCAAATGGTCATTCTAACAACTCCAACCACTGTGAAAGTCAAGGGAGTTGCTGTGTGGATCCATCACAACCATGTGAAACCAGAAGCACCAGACACCTGGGAAGCAAAGCCAAATCCCCAGAACCCATGTAAAATCACCTTAAGGAAAACCAAGACAACAAGCCCTGCTCCAGGCACACCTCGGAGGCTGACTGGTCTATGCACAGCCAAAACATGAGAACTGCCTCCATGGAACAAGTACTCCTTCTCTTTGGCCTATGGACTTGTATCTTTGCTACCCTGGTAAATGTAAATCCCCCATGTAATGATTGTTCCCAGTGCATACATAAGGTTCCTAAGGTAGAACAAAAGGTTACCACAATTCTCTTGTTCTACAGTTATCATAAATGTACTGGAACCCTCAAAGGAACTTGAATATATAATGCAACCCAGTACTGAGTGTTCAGCCTAGGAAACAACCAACCTAATGTATGTTATAACCCATCTGAACCAACCATGTCCACCATATTTGAAATAAGGCTAAGAACTGGTCCCTTCTTAGAGGATATAAGTAAAGTAATCACAAAGTTAAGAAAATAAAAAATACCTAAGCAGGTCACCATAAAATTCAATGCTTGTGCTGCTGTTAACAGTAACAAAAAAGGTCTAGGGTGTGGCTCTCTTGGTTGGGAAAGAAGCTATATGGCAGAGCATAAATACATCTGTCGTAACTGATGGCCATGCAGTGGTAGTTGTAACTACTGGTCATGTGTCATCTGGGCCACTTGGAAGAATAAAAATAACGCAGTCCATCTCCAAAAGGGGAGGAGAATTCCTCCTGCACCTCTGGCCATTGTAATCCATTAAAATTAACAATGACCAATCCTCTGGATCCTCATTGGAGGAAAGGGGAATCTGTAATAATGGTAATTGATGGAAAAGGACTGGACCCTGTGGTTAACATTCTAATTTGGGGAAATATCCAGAGGCAATCAACCTACCTGGTGTTTCAAACTTTTTATAATATATTAAATAAACCAGTTCCAGAATTCCTCCAGAAGGAAAGAAACTTGTTCTTTCAGTTAGCTGAGAATGTGGCCAAAACTATAAAAGTGCATTCTTGTTTTGTGTGGAGGAACTACTATGGGGGACTGGTGGCCATGGGAAGGACATGAGCTTATGCCTGCTGACCCTGTCCCTAATACAACCTATGTGCAAAAGGACCTCAGTAACAGCTTCTGGATCTTAAAAACCTCCATCATTGGACAATATTGTCTGGCCAGAATAGGAAGGTGTATAGCGGTCCCGGTGGGAAAGCTGGACTGTTTGGGACAAGTAAAACAGTCACTTGGTGGAGTTTAAATAAAACCGAAACCAACCCTTTCCAAGAGTTTCCCACCAACAAGCAGCCTGGACCCATCCATAACTCCACTGGGACTGGGTAGCGCCTCCTGGCTTGGACTGGATATGCAGGCACAGGGACTATACCAAACTGCCAGACCAGTGGATGGGCAGTTGTGTCCTTGGCACCATTAAGCCCCCTTTCTATTACCCATAAAGACTGGGGAGTTGTTAGGTTTTCCTCTCTATTCTTCACAATTCAAACAAAGCCTAGTTATAGGTGACTGGAAAGATAATGAATGGCCTCTTAAAGAATAATGCAATACTATAGGCCAGCCACATGGGCAAAGAATGGTTTGTGGGGCTGTCGCACTCCAATCTACATGCTTAATTGAATTATTCAATTGCAAGCTGTCCTAAAAATTCTGACCAACAAAATGGCCAGGCTCTAATCGCCCTGGCACAGCAGGAGACCAAAATAAGGAATGTCACCTACCAGAATAAACTGGCTTTAAATTACTTACTGGCTGCTGAAGGAGGGGTATGTGGAAAAATTAACTTAACTAACTGTTGACTGCAAATAGATAACCAGGATCAGGTGGTTTAAAATATTATAAGGGACATAACAAAATTGGCGCAAGTACCCGTACAGGTCTGGCATAGGTTCGACCCTGAATCAACGTTTGGAAATTGGTTTCCTGCTATAGGAAGGCTCAAGACCATTATCATAAGTATGTTACTATTAATAGGGGCATGCATATTGCTCCCCTGCTTAATGCCCTTGCTCCTTCAAGTAATGAAAGGATTTATTACCACCATGGTTCAAGAAAAAATGTCAGCACAGTCCTATTACATGAACCACTACCAATCTGTCTCACCAGAAAACCCCAACAGTGAGGCTGAATGTAAGTGTGAGAATTCTCACAAAAAAGGGGGGGTAAGTAAAAGTCTCAAAGTGGGAATGAGAGGGGAGACCCCTTCACCTCCTTCAATTTCACCTCTCCCCACCCCTTCCAGATGGGAAGGAGGGTGAAGAAGCAAAAATAAAATAAAATAAAATAAAATACCAAAGAGCTAGGAAAATGACTCCTTCTTTAGTTCCCAGCATCTCTGCTGTCTGTTAACCTTGAAAGAGCTGCAAAGGAATGTTATCTCTGTCAGCTGGATGGCTGGATCCCGGCACTGGTTCACGCCCCCATGTCTCCACAGATGAGGCTCCCTCCTGGAAACACCTCTGCCAACAAACAGCTTGTTGTTTTTGTCTTGTCTCTGTAAGCCCCCCTCCCGGCATATGAATTAGCAAATCAGTAAATCCAAAAGATTGCAAGGTTGGACATCCAGCAAAAGGACAATGACATAGTTCCACCTCAGTTTCCCCTTTAGCATTGTAAGCCTATAAAAGGGGAGAGAAGATGCAGCTCGGGGAGCTTGGTGAATGAGGCTGTAGCCCTCCACAGCTCCTGGCCAAATAAAAAGCCATTGCTTTCCTTAGTTTAGTGTTCAAGAGGTTTGTTCCCTGCCGCCCCTGCTACATTTTCATGCAGGGTCATTGGACAGACTTTGCATTTAACTTTGAGAGATGTGGGAACTCACTAGAGGGTTTTGAGTGGAAAAGTGACATAATGTTCACTTTTAAGAATAGGATTGAGGGTTGAGCAAGAGCACTTGTAAAAAGACTAATTAGGAATCTATTGCAATAACCCCAGTGAGGTATATGATTGTGACTGGTACAAGAAGTATTGAGAAACAGTCAAATTCTGGATGCTGATAAGCTTTGCTCATAGCTTGAACGTGTGGGTGACATGCAAGAAAGAGAGAGGGGTCATCAATAAATCTAAAATGTCTGGCTCATAAAAACAGACAGATTGACAAGACAGAGGTGCAAGTTTGGGACAAGGAGTAGATTCATTCAATTTGTAATGTGCTAAGCTTGTGTTGTCTATACATGATCAGCATGGAGACGCGAGAGAGGAAGCTCACGTAAGAGCCTGGAAGTTGAGGAAGAAATCAGGCTTTAGCTATAAACCTGTGTTGTCAACATCTAGATGGCATTTAATGCACTGAGTCTGGAAGAGATTACCTAGAGAGCGAATTTAGGTCAAGGAAGAACAGTTCTGGGACACTCCAACATTTAGAGATCAAGGAGTTAGGACACAGCAAAGAAGATTGAGGTGAAACAGCTGATGAGGTTGGAAGAGAGTCTGGATACAAAGTGAGGAAAATGTTTCAAGGAAAAGAGACTGATCACATCAAATGTTACTGAGAGAACTCAGATAAGCTAAAGACTAAGAATCCACTATTGGATTTTGCAGTATGGAAGTTGTTGGTAATCTTAACTAGAGCAAGTTAATGCCCTGAGTCTTTGTTATTTGCCTAACTTGTTCTGTTAACAAGGTAGAGATGTTTTAATTTACAATTGTACTTGTGTCAATTTACCCTTTTGCTGCCAATCATTTTTCCCCCCACTGGCAAATTTGTGATTTTTATTAAAACATATTGTACTTTTAAACACTTGAGAAAGTGAAAACAAATGGGCTCAGTACATTGTGAAAAACACGAAATGTAAAAAAATACACATCACTTAGAAATCTCAATTTCAAGATGTTTAAATTGAATGTAAAGACCAAACTGCTTCACGCTGAAATGCAGTGAGCTTCTTGACCAGAAACAGTTATTGGTGCCTTTAATTTAAAGGAAGACTACATCTGTGGAGATGTCATATTAAATTCTGCCAG
>NW_016107795.1:1150507-1171238 GCF_001604975.1 Cebus imitator
ACTGCCACGTGTGTACCTATGCAACAATCTTGCATGTTCTTCACATGTACCCCAAAACCTAAAATGCAATAAAATAAATAAATGGGGGAAAAAAAACACAGTATCTGTGAAAGTAAAAAAAAAAAAGAAAATATTAATTACATTCAATCAAAACAACTACAATATAGTTATGTTTTAAAATGTCTGTGAATAGAGAACTGAACAAGATTGACAAAAAAGGAGATGTTAAATTTTCATGAATCCCAAAGAAGAAGAATTGCTATTCTCATCTCCAGATTATCTGTTAGAATAATAGATAATAATTTCAGTGATGGTCATTTAATGAACAAAATGCCCTGGCAGCATCAAATAGCGTTTAACTTGGGAGTGTGTTTTCAGGTCACCAAGTGATCTAGTATCATAAACCCATCCTTGGATGGCTTTAATCTCCTGCAATAACCAATACTCAATGCTATTTTAACAGAATCTGCTTCAGACAATGTTATACAAAACTAAAGAGATTATAATTTTTCATAAATAAGCAGACTGGAAAAAGAAAGTATTTGGAGATATTTTATTTCTATGATAAGGAAATCTCACATAAAAGTCTTCATGATTTCATTAATTCACAAAAAATGTTAAATCAGTTAAAATTAAAAAGTTCACACTAAATGACTCATTTCGTCTTCTCTTCCCCCTGCAATATGAGCAAAAATATATTAAATGCTAATTAAAATAATAGGTTCAGTAAGTAACTGGTTCTATTATTTTATATCAGAGAAACACTGGATACATAAGGAGTCTTCTGATAGCATTTGTTGAAGTCTTTTAAATAACCTAAAAGAATTTTACATAGTTGAGCCACTAATTTAACATTGATTGTGTGCATAATTTTGTTCCTAGCGTTTTTAAAATAAACTATTTTAAATTGAATTCCATTTATTTTTAAGATAATTAATGGCATTCCTTAGGATCTATCTCATTTATGGATTGATATTTCTGGAAAATCAACATTATATTCAGGCTTGTCTGAATGTTTTGTTACCTGAAGTAATTTAAACTCCCAAAGCAGCACGAGTTTTTGAAATTAGTTGTTGTCCCTGAAAATTAAGAATAAAAATAATAAGATAAAAAGGTAGATTATTATGCCAATCATACAGTTAACACTTTGCAATCTGGGGTGAATTCACAGGTTTGTAGATTAAGTTGAAAATAAAGAAATACATCTCTGATGTCAACAATGTAGGACAGTAGAAGCCAGAGAGAAAACAATATTCATTAATATCAACAGATTTTTTCTATAACAATCTCCAAATCTATGCCTATTCTCATTTAATCTTTCTCCTTTCTCTACAAATAACAAATTATTCAAAATTAAAAGGTTTGCAGATAAAGTTCTGCTAGTATTTGTTAATGTTCTCTGTATCTAAATGTCTTCTCAGATTACAGAACATTAATCTTGTGTCACGTTTTCAGAAATGCTTTACATCAAATCTATTTTACCAGTTTTATCTAATTTGGTTATCTATGTCCCACCCTCACCTGATGCCACCAAAAACATACACATATACTGGTAAGTACACACACTCAAATGCATCTAATTGTATTATTTATAGAAAAACTCTACATTTCTAAATATTGTTTATCTTTGGATTTTACATGGTGAAATAGGTAAATTTGACCAAAAAAAAACCTTAGTTATAGAATATCTTTTTAAAGTGTAATGTTGTTATATTCAAATATATGTAACAATACAAAGTAAACATTTGCAAAATTTAGCCAATTAACTTGATTGTGATAATCATTTCACAATGTATAAATAAATAGAAACATCACATGTACACCCTAAACATAATTTTTATTTGTTGATCATGCCTCAATAAAGCTGAAAATGGTAATTGTTTTAAAGAAGGTAGAACTCCCCAGTTTAAAAAAATAGCTAATTTTTCTGCCAAAATTACTATGTAATTAAAATAACTCCTAAGTACCACTCTGTTGATGTACAAAAGCAAGCTTCTAAATGAGTTCAAAAATATTTTCTACAAATATTATCCTAATATTCTGTTTGCATAATTTGCTATTAAATCCTTTAATTTATTTAGCTTAATTGATAAGGTTTAGGCCTGAAACAATCTAAATTATCATCAATTATTTATACATTGACTTCATAGGTTTCTCTACTAGGAAATAAATTAAACTTACTAATTCTATTAATGTATTTTAAAATTATAATTCTTCCTAATATTAAGTAAGAAAATGTGATTGAGGGACTGTGTTATAGAAGCCTCTCTTCCTGGGTTCATAAGGGGCGTGGTTTCAAAGGCAGGAGTTTCTCAGCTCTACACCTCCATCCAAGAACCAGAGGGGTTTCAAATGTAAAATTTTTTGTCTGGGTTTCCCATGCTTGGACTAGGTAGAGAAAGCCAGTTGAGGCTCCTTTGTCCCAAAAACCCACCAAAAGCTCTGGGAGGAGGGGGATCTATAACTCAGAGTTGTGGACCAAGCAGCCAATCTGCTATCAGAGTCAAAGATCCATCACTCCAGAGGAAGTTTGGAAGAACTCCTCTCATTGGACAAAAACATGAATGGAGAGGGTTAAAACTCCAGCTACTCCTACCTATACAGATTCCTTCTCTGGGTCCCCTCCCACAACAGCTGTCTTTCTTTCTCTCTCTATCCCTCTGTCTAATAAATCACTTTTCCTTTGACTGGGAAGCTCACCATGCCTCTGGGGCCCATTTCCCCATTCTTCGGGGTTAATGAGGCCAAGAACATATGTTGTCTAGTGGTTAGGAGTCGAAGCTGTCACCCAGGAGGTCCAGGTTTTACTCCTGGTGTGGGAACCAGGCAATCCACTGGAAGTTTTGCTCCCTCGGTTATATCTTTTGGTGAGCCAGCCAGGAGAATGTCGGGCTTCAGAGTGGTGAGTGACATTGGAGCCCTTTCACTTGCTAATGTGTCCTTTCCCTTCTTTTAAATTTGTTAAGAAGGTAAAAACTGGGCACCCATTGGCCATCTAAGTGTAAATAGCACTAAAGACATGGGCTTTCTGGGAACCGATTCTCTAGCAAACCCCGGTTCTTTGGAACTAGGAGCATTGGTCAGGCCTGAATCAGCTTCCTTTTCTTGCTGTTCTTTCTTTCTCTTACAATCTTAAAGAAGGTAACAGCCAGCCATTACCTTCTTGTGTTGTGCTTACAGGCCCCTCCCAAGTACTTTATCCTCCTAGAGCAGTTTTATGGTCAGGCCAATCTGAGGGCCAGCCGGAGGAAAGGGCAGATGTCCCAAACTCCTGGTTCAGTCTGGTTAAGGTTGTGGCCCCGCTTAGACCATCTAAGGAAAAGTCACCTATGCAAGCCATGCCTAGCCGTTCAGACGCCGGCCTCCTGGGTCCAGATTTCCATAATGCAAACTTCTTCCCTGCTCTTTCCTGTAAGACATTTTCTACACGTGAGGCTATTACCCTTCTTGCTAGGGCTTTGAGGCTCTTAGGGTGGCAGTTCAGGGACCCTTGCCCATGGTGCCCTCAGGCTTATGCCTATGAGGACCTCCTACAGTATACACAGGGCCAGTTACCTTAGTCCACTCTGATAGGTTATGGCCTAATAGAGACAGAGTCTATCAGAGGGTACTGGAGGCTATAGGACATTGTGTTTTTTGTCACCCTGCAATTTCCCAATCGAACTGAGTGGTGCCAGAGTCCAATGACATACAATTTGTCTTGCCTAGGATCGGTTCTCTGTATGGCAGAACTTCTCCGTCTAGAATACCATAGTCAGAACTGGTCTGAGGCTCAAATAGTTAATTACAGGCCCCACAACCCTAGGGTATATTTCTATAATGGAGAATGCGGTTGGGGAGAAAGTCCGGGCCCCAAGGACATTGTTCCAGCCTCAGCCGTGCAGCCAGCCATTACCTTCTTTAAGATTGTCATGCTTAGAGGTCCCTCCCAAGTAGTTTATCCTCCTAGGGCAGTTTTATGGTCAGGCTGTTAATTAAACTCTTGCTAGGGAATATGGACACTCATTGCCCAAGCCTCACTGGCCTAGTTCTTCAAGCACAGGGCCACTAAGCCCAGCAGTCCCCATGTTCTTAAGGTGGCCATAAGGACATTAATCAGTGAGGGTGTGCCCATGACACCAGTAAGCATGATTAAACCCGGCACATGGGTGGGGGGCAGAATATAATCACGCACCCAGGGTGCAAGGAAACTACAGAGTGCTATAACTGGGGGATGCCCCAGGGCTACCAATTGCAAAGAATAACCAGGGATGTAGGTATCCCTGTGTTCAATTTCAGATGGGTGCTATTCTTCCCAAGGCAAAATCACCCTTAATGTGTATCCTGGATAACTGGGACCAATTTGATCCACAATCTTTAAAGAAGACGTGGCTCATTTTTCTCTGCCAAACAGCATGGCTGCAATACCCACTGCTGAGTGGAGAAACCTGGCCTCCTAAGGGAAGTACAAATTATAACATCCTTCTACAATTATATCTGTCTGTAAGACGGAAGGTAAATGAATTGAGGTCCCCTATGTGCAAGTTTTCTTTAAGGAATAATCCTCAGCTATATAAGGCTTATAACCTATGACCTACTGGCCCCTCCTCAGGACTACTCCCATATTTAGGACTCCCTGTGGCTCCTCACTCCACTGATGCTACATGTCTCAGCTCCTATAATCCAAGAGGACTCAGGGAAGGCCAAAACAGCCAAGGCACCTCAGGCTACTAGGATGCCCCCACTCTGCCCCCTACAGGCAGTAGGAGGAGAATTTGGCCCAACCAAAGTACAGACTCCCTTTTCACTTTCTGACTTAGAGCAAATCAAGGCAGACTTAGGAAAATATTCAGATAACCCAGACAAGTACATAGATGTTCTGCAGGGCTTGGGTCAGTCCTTTGAATTGGATTGGAAAGATATCATGTTATTGTTTAGTCAGACTCTAACCAGCAATGAGAGAGAGGCTGCTCTAGCAGCAGCTCAAGAGTTTGGGGGCACCTGGTACCTTAGTCAAGTACATGAACAAATGACACCAGAGGAGAAGGATAGATTCCCTACAGGTAGACAGGCAGTCCCCAGCATGGACCCTCACTGGGATCCTGACTCAGAACATGGAGACTGGAGTCGTATGCACCTATTAACCTGCATACTTGAGGGATTAAGATGAACTGGGAAAAAGCCCATGAACTATACAGTGTTATCCACCATAACTCAGAGAAAGGAAGAAAACCCAATAACCTTCTTTGGGCAGTTATGGGAGGCCTTAAGAAAGTATACTCTCCTGTCACCAGACTCCATCAAGGGTCAGCTAATACTAAAAAACAAATTTATTATGTAATCAATAGCAAACATTAGGAGGAAGCTCCAGAAGCTGGCCCTCAGGCCAGAACAAAGTCTAGAATCATTACTAAATCTAGCAAACTCTGAATTCTGTAGCAGAGACCAGGAGGAACAGGCTGAAAGGGGCAGGAGGGACAAGAGAAAGTCCATAGCCCTGGTCATGGCAAGCAGACCTGAGGACCTGAGAAGAGAGAAGGGCTTGGGTTAGCCGCCAGTCTGGCAGAGCTTGCTACCACTGTGGCCTACCAGGACACTTTAAGAAAGACTGTCCCTGGAGGAACAGATCACCTCCTTGTCCTTGCCCATTGTGCCAAGGGGATCACTGGAAGGCACACTGTCCCAGTGGACAGAGATTCCCAGAGCCTGAAGTGGCTAACCAGATGACCCAGCAGGAGGACTGAGGGTGCCCAGGGCAAGCACCAGCACAAGCCCTCACCCTCACTGAGCCCCACGGAAAGCTAACCATAGAGGGCCAGGAGGTCAATCTCCTGGATACTGGCACGGCCTTCTCAGCTTTGCTCTCCTATCCTGGATGATTGTCCTCCAAGTCTGTAACTGTCCGTGGAGTCCAAGGACAAGCAGTCTCCTGATATTTCCCCAGCCCCTAAGCTGTAACTGGGGAGATGTGTTCTTCTCCCATGCCTTCCTCATCATGCCAGAAAGTCCCACTCCCTTATTAGGGCAGAATCTGTTAGCCAGAGCAGGAGCCATTATCTATATGAACATTGTCTGAGAGGAAATCCCCCTCTACTGCCCATTACCAATTCAGCACGAAGTAGTTAAAGAGCGATCTACACCGTGTCCCAACAGAAGTTGGACTTTCCTGTTCAGAGTGGGGACCTAGGGACTATGTTTAGAAGCTTCTCTAGGGGCGTGGTTTCAAAGGCAGGAGTTTCCTGGCTCCATGCCTCCATCTGGGAACCAGAGAAGTTTCAAATGTAAAATTCTTTGTCTAGGTTTCTCATGCTCAGGCTAGGTAGAGAAAGCCAGATGAGGCTCCTTTGTCCCAAAAACCCACCAAAAGCTCTGGGAGGAGGGGACTCTGTAACTCAGAGTTGTGGACCAAGCAGCCAATCCGGTATCAGAGTCAAAGATCAATCACTTCAGAGGAATTTTGAAAGTACCCCTCTCATTGGGCAAAAACATGAATGGGGAGGGAATAACTCAAGGGTTAAAATTCCAGCTGCTCCTACCTATATGGATTCCTTCTCTGGGACAGTGTGGGAGCTGTCTTTCTTTCTTTCTTTCTTTCTCTCTCTCTCTCTCTGTCTAATAAATCTCTTTTCTGGAAAACTCTTTGGGTCTACAATATTCATCTGAACAGTAAGCTTACCACGCCCCTGGGGCCCCTTTCCCCATTCTTCAGGGTTAGCGAGGCTAAGAGCCTAAGTGGTCTAGTGGTTAGGACTTGGCACTCTCACCCAGGCAGCCTGGGTTTGACTCCCTGTGTCAGAACCAAGCAATCTGGCTGAAGTTTCTCTCCCCCAGTTACATAAATCTTATAAATTCCTTCAATCTATTTCTCCGTGAAATTTAAATCTCTCTGAAAGTGTTTTAAAGTTATAAATTTGTGGGGTCTTCTTTTCATTACCCATTACAGAAAATTCCATAGCAAGTATTTGAAGTATGAAATGAGCTGCATGTACCTCTTCAGCAAGGCAGACTTCCTGTTCCTGGCCTTGGCAGCATTTCTCCAACATGCCTGCAAAATCTGCAGTGACAGCCCCAAGTTGTTCCTCTGTTATTTGTGGCTTTTGCTTCACAAGGTTAATGAGAAACCTGTGATTTAAAGCAAAACAAAATACAAGAGAAGTCTGTTACGCAATGCTATTTTTCTACAGCCCTCCTAGTAGAGAATTTTCAGAGCCTAAATCCTCACTCTATCAACCTGTCACTAGACTGACCACACACACCTTGTCTAATACTTTCAGTAGAAAGACTGAGGCTGAAAACACACCAAGTGTTCCATCGGCCTGGAGTTGTGCAAGTTATGGATGGAACACTATTTCATACTTGACCATACATACGTATAGTGGAAGGAAATCTCCCCCTTCCCCACCCAGAATATCTTTTCCTGTCCTCTCTTCTTAAGTGTGTCTTATTGACACTCAAAGACCCAAATCCCTGAACCCTGCCCATCCAGTTATCACACCCTTATCTGGGCATTGGCAGCACTAATTGCCTGCACTACTCATTTAGCAAGGCTTTCATATTGGACTTAGGCCAGAGCAATAGAAATTAGACAAGAGCAATAGGAAAAGCTTGCCAGAAGAGGCAGCATTCTTATCATACCTTGAAACATACCTCAGACTGTGATAGAGAAAAAAAGAGAAGAATGGGTTTTCCAGTGAAGGAAGACTATTAACAAAACAAGTTAAGTATCAAAATGCTTGGGAGTTTGAAGAACATAAGCCTCATTGACTTGCATTACTATCACCATTACAAAAGAGCTCCCACAATGAATTGAAATGTACGTGTCATTCCTTAACACCCAAACTGCATGGTTGAATCAAATAAGATGATTATTGCCTTCAAAGTGTAAAAAGTGTTAAAAAAAATTCAATAATGTGTTTCCCGTGCTTGGAATGGAAGTATCTGGATTTGCTGCAAAGATACACTCTGATTCCTGAGGATAGATTGTCCACTTTTCCTTAACCCCCAAATACATATCACAATAATAGTTACAAGAGAGATTATCTTTACAAACAGGAAATTGTCCACCCTCATTAATTTTTCCAGACCTGCTTCTCCAATAAGGCTGTGAAGACACTGAGACAAAACTATTTTCAAAGACATTTTAAGTGCTCTGGGAGTAATGCTCTGTTAGTGAGCCCAACAGTGTTAGGTGTGTGAGGTAGAAGTCTCAGTTACTCTTTGGGGTTGTCAGTCTTCTCCATGCTAGCAAGTAACAGTTTCTTACTCTTGAATCATCGTATGCAGTGCTAAACCCTCAGTTTGGCACAGATCCTTATGGAAGATGAACTTGTCATCAGAGAATGCAGGAGGGACATATGTCTCATCCACCACCAAGTTGCTGAAGCATGGCCTCCTGTTGGCATACGATGAAGTGCAGCACTGGCCAACACCAGGGTTTACTGGAGCTGTTTCATGTCGGATACATAAGTGTCCAATAATAATGTCAGCCTGGTTGGGAGAATGAGAAAAAAAAAAAGCGAGGAGATTGGGCATTAGTCACAAAGTTGGCCCAGGTTTTCAAAAAACTGCTGCAATGATTTCTAATGTCCAACAATTTATAATTAATATCACAGGAAAATTTGCTATGTAGGATCATGTGGCACTACATTATAAATTCCAGCATTTACCCGTTCGCTTGGGCTAAGCCTTAGAATGTAGTAGCAGATGGTCCATATGTGACGACGATAGTCGTTTAGCTATTTGTGTCAGCGATTTGAAACATACTTCCAGTTACATACACATTTCTAAAGGACAAAAATCTATCTGCCTTTATGTTTTCCATGTGTATTTAGTTGAGCTTTCCATTTCTCTTTTGAGAATCACTAGCTGAAAGTAAGAAGAGCACAAACTTAGCCCTTTTATTCATATATATATATATATATACACACACACATATATATGTATGTATGTGTACATGTATATACACATGTATACACTTGCAGCTACAATATCATCCTAATTGAAAAGAAACAGGACCAATTTATGTGGGTTTTTAGGGCTTTCCTAATGTAGAATCCTGCTACCTTGCACACTTCAAAGATATTTCTTAATTGCCTATTAATAACTTGTAATAAGAACTAATATGTTTCATGTACACTTTATCAGACTAGTGTTGTGTGAGTTATGCAGATTATCTTGTTTAAAACAGCTGTCATATGAGGGTGGTATAATTTTTATTCTCAAATGTCAGATGAAAAAGCTTAAGCTTAATGACACAAGTAGCTTTCCCACTGTGACATAACTAAGGAGTAGTGAACGTAGAATGTGGTTGTAGGCTGGTGGCCTCTGGAACATACACTCCTGAACCATTACACCATTCTGCATCCCTGTAGCCTCTCAACATTGGGAATTGAACAAACAATTGAGGTGACGTTAATAACAAGAAACTTTCCTTTTAATCTTTGGGGAAAAATTTTATGACATGAAGACTAACTAGCAAATAACTCCCCATTATGAAAAAAGAGGAAAAGGAATAAAATAGTTATATAATTTGGTTTGCAATTATGATTTTATGGGAAAAAAAGTTTTCATTCATCCTGTAATCATATGTATGACCCTAGTGACATTAGGAAGCAAAGAATATTGGTATTACTGACTTGAAAGTCTTGTTACTATTCAGAACATGGTACTCATCTTGTGCTGTACCCTATACCCTATTAAAGGGAATAAATTATTCTTAATGTCATAATAATAATAACATTACACTCCAAAAGGTAAAAATATAAGTATATGGTTAAAATAGCATGACTAATTTTAATCTATCAAAGATAAAGCTTTTTTAAAAACTTCAAAGTAAGTGTATGAACAAAAAACAGAAATTAATGAGTTGAAGTAATAAATTATGAATTAAGTTATGAATTATAAGTTACATGTTGGTCATTCTGTCTTTCCAATATATAAAGTTGGCACAGACATTGTTGACTAAACTGGCTGCACTTTCCCCAGCCACTCTAGAAGAGCAGGAAGCCTGACCACATGCCAGCCATTCAGAGCTGAGTTCCCACACCCCTCCAACTGTTACTAATCAAACAAGCCTCCTAAAGCCATCTCTACTAGAGGGGAATTATGAGGCTATTTCAAGTCAAACAGGACAGGAGTGAGATGGGACTAAACCAAGCAGTCACTCACCGCTCCCTCACCACAGGCCAATAGTTCGTCCTCACTGAGTCGGCAGCAAGTGGCTGCTGTGGCTGCCATTTTTCTGGTGATGGCCACCAGCTCCGATGAGGTCAGCTGAGGGGCTTTCTTTGTGTAAGCAATGAGAAACCTGAAAGAAGCATGTTTTTACTAAGTCCTGCTGAGCCATTCATGAGTTTTTAGCCTCCTTGCTTTTCACAGACTCTTCTCTCATGTCAGAAGACATGAGGTCAGCTCATTTGTTTCACCCACATGGTATCTGAACCAACCTTTGAGATGTGTTCACTCCCTGTACTCCTATTATAGCAGCATATCACAATGAAAAAGCAAACTTCAGGCAAAAGGCTGACTCGTATTCCCAACCTCAGAGCTTCATTGCTTTTATCTCCGATATTTTGGTGCTTTAACTAGGATGGACAATGACAGAATGGATATCTTTACTGCACAAATTTGTACAGTATGGGGAACTTAAAGTCAACACCATGGATCAGACTTCACAGGCCATTCTTGCTGCTTCCAAAGGAGGGGAATGCTAAGGCTACATTCTCTTCCAGGATATTGGATAGTCAGATTACACTGACTTCCAATCTGAAATAGGAACTGAAATTAGAGAGCTATGGAGTTGCCAACTTGACTGTATATTTCTCTTGTCTCTTAATAATTTTAAATCACTAAAAATACTGTTTACAAAAACATACACATTTTGTAAGTAATATTCTCCTAGTTTCTGGAAGAGGCCACAGCTTTGCTTTGCCAATGCTTGGCTCTCCTGGATGTATTTCTGTAATTCTTCTTCCTGAAAACAGAAGAATCATTACCTATACGTTTTTCTCTTGTTGGATGTGTAACTTTGTATATAAAAGTTGATCAATATTTTACACTATTATAAAACCATTCTTAGAGATTTTTTAATATTAAAGACATTAAAGTATGAATTTTGATAATTAAAGCAAATGGATTTTGGGGAGATTAAGTTTAAACTTTGTGAATCACAAAATCATTTAATGGAAAAATTCAATCTTTGGATAAATGATTAAAGTTCTTTCTGTACAAATTCTTGCCTTTCTGAAGCTATCCAAAATTGAATAATGAATACTACCTTTATTTGTGCATCAAAGAACTTTTGGTTAATATTTTTATTTCTAAAGTGGGCCACTAGTTGCTGACTGCTAATTAATAACAGCTTAGTATCTAGACAACTAGTTAACAGATATAACTGGCTAATTACTAGCTAACAACTAGAGGCTTTCAAACAAACTGTATTTTTAACAGATGAAATCAACCCAGTTTTTCAGATTTCCCTAAAATTCTAGAGCAACTTACCCCTTTATCTTGGCATTCAAGAGGGTTTTCAGTCTGGAAACACTTCTCCAATAACTCCTGGTATCCTTCAGCAACTCTTAGAATTATTGAGACAGCAAGCTGAGGATGTCTTCTTGAATATTCATGAACATAACTGAAATATGTGGGAAAAAATGTAAGTTATTGAAACTAAGACAAAAGGAGTAATCACTTCTCTAGTTATTCCCATATAATATGGCATGTGGAAGTTAAATTCAAATAAATAAACCTGAAAATCCAATATGATTTGAATTATACGAACAGAAAAGTTATTAAGACAGAGTGTGATACTTCAAATTGTCCTGTAAAATGACTTTTTGTTTTCTTTTGCATCTCTCAATTTGAGTTGTCAATTATGGACTTTATATTCATTTATTCAACAAATATTTTTCCAGCGTTTACTCTTTGCTAGCACTGCTTTAAGCAGAACAGACTCAATGATTTGTAAGATAAATACCTGCCCTCTGAAAAGCACACATTATAGGCAGAGACAGAACAAGTAAACAAAAAATAGGCCATCTTATTTCAGTTAGTGATAAATCAATGAAAATAAATAAAGATGGAAAAGGGGTGATACCCAAGGTGGAGAGGCCACTTAGTGTGTCGTCAAGAAGAGTCTCTCTAGGCAGCTGATATCAAAATGGAGATCAGCTGTGTAAAGGAAGCTATGAAAGTATCTGGGGGAAGATCATTTCTGGCTGAGAAAATTCTACTGCAAAGAACCTTTGCAACTGAAGAACTGCTCCTGTTAAACAAACAATTAGCTTTAGATGTGCATGGATGTGTAAACTTAAAGGTAATTCTTGACTTTACTAATGGCATTCCCAGGTTATGTAATTAGTTCTGTCACCAGTAAGTTGTCACTATGTGTATATTAACTAGAACTTTGTTCTAGTTTACATAATTTTATTTAGCAGTGCAAACTATGTGTGAATGTTTAATTTTAATGCAACAACAGAGTAATATCCTCAGGGAATATTGAAAAGAAAATTGGGCCATTATTTTCATCACTACATTAAAATAAGACTCTTAAATCTAGAAAGACCCTTGGAAATTACCAAGTATAGTGTCCGAAGTGCTGCACAAATACCTCCTCTAATAGTGTCCACAGCTACATACTATACAATAAAGTAAAATGTATTAACTTGATTGCTTGCTTCCCTCAAAGACGAATAGAGTGAGAATGTGACCTATCAAGTAGATTATAACAAACTATTGTACTACAAATGTCTCTAAACATGTTTTGATTTTGTTAAAAAATATAAAACATGTATTTAATACATAGCCAATAAGCTGTTCCCATAACAGCTCTTCTATCTAGCATTATCTATTGAGTTATCCTTTAGAGAAAAGTTTTTTAACATGCATAGCAAAAGAGTACATTTTTAATCATGAACGCTTTTTATTACAAAAATAGCCATATCCTATTAATGGAGTAAAAGAAAACAAAGTTCATTGATGTTGAAAGGATATATACAGTGTTAGAAATTGGGACTGTTTAGAAAAACATGAGAAATGCAATGGTTTTTGTCATAGTGTACACATTTAGCTCGTGGTAAATGACTCACAAAACTGATTTTAAAATCAAGTTAATGTGAATTTTGAGAATGACTAATTCCTAATTCACCATAACAATGGCATTAAGGTTTGACTTGAGTTGGTTCTTAGGATTTATGGTAAATATGCTCTTACCACTTGCAAATAACTGGCCTCCTCAATGACTTTCAGTAAGGCTCTCTAAGGGGTAAGTGGGAGGATCCACAGGAATTGAGATGCTGAGGCCTAAGAGATCCTTTGATCTAACCCTCTTATTTTCACAGGGGAAAATGGGGCCTAGAAGATGGAGCATCTAGCTGGTGTGCCGGCACCCCGGCTGCACACTCCCAAGTAGCTGGGACTACAGGCACGAAGTCACTGAAGCAGGCCCTGTTTGCAGTTCATGCTGTCACCTCCAGCTTGAACATTCTTCATGTCTATGTCCTTTTAACCCAGTCCCTAAGGTTAAACTTTCCCACCCAGAAAAGGCAACTTAGATAAAATCTTACTTTCATACCCTTCTAAGTCCTTTTCCAACCTCACTTTGAGTTCCTCTTGGGGTTGATAGGAATTCTCTCTTGCTTTCTCAATTAATAAAGTCTCTATTCATCTCATGTTTAATTTGTATGCATAGAATTGCTAAGAAATAAAATATTCTGTTCAACTTTAAAAAAAAAAAAAAGTTCAATGGTAGCCTTGATATGAGTAATCTTTACAGGATGACAATGCTTCTGATTCCAGAGGAATTGATGCAAAATAAAATTCAGCTTCATAAGCAAAACTGTTAAAGAGTGCCAATGGTGAAAATTTCATCATTATATGACAAAATACAAGTTTTAAAGGTTTATTCTTAAATCTATTTTGGCTCAGAACATTCTAACCAAATATCCTCACATATTGAACTCAAAAACCATAGCCATCATTCTTCATTTCAACAATGCAAATCTGTCAGCCACATAATCATTTGTACTTGCATGAACATACATTTACAGAGTGTGTTACCTTGCCAAGAAGATATTTTTTTCCCCTGAAGAAAATTGGTTAAAATCTTTATCTCCTAAAAACCTGTTTAGATTTGGAGATAGACCTTCAGGTTTTTCATCATTTTCTGCATTAATTACACAATGACCACGTTCCAGTGGGGTCAGTTTGCAGCATTCTGTTATTTTGTTTGATAGAGTGTCTTGTTGAGAACATATATAGGATATAACTTTTTCCTGTAACAAGGAAAATAGAATATAAGTTTTAAAGGTTTATTCTTTAATTTTTAAAGCTAGCTTTTTATTTTTTAATTTCAAAGCTAGCTTTAGAAAAGGAAAAAAGGGAAGAGAGGCAGGGGGAAGGAAACAAGAAAAGAAGGAAAAAAGTCCAGGAAAGAAGGAAGGAAAAAGAGAAGAAGCAAGGGGTAGGGGAAGGAGGAAGGAAAGAAAAAGAAAGAAGACATTTTAACGTGTCTCACATTTTACTGCTTTCTCCCCACTTTTGCCTTTTCTCATTCCTTTCTACTTACCTGTTCAATTCTTCTTTTCAAAGTTGTAAGCTAAACACTATGTTATTTTAATTAAAAAACCTTTAAAAATAAGAAGGAAATGTACTCAATTAGAATGAGATGCATCTTGGTATATATATTTCTATTAGCATTCAAATTTCCCACCAAACAACATTTGCAAATGATGTAATAACATGGAGAGTAAACTTTCTGCTCCATGAGAAACTGATGGCAATCATCTTTATCAGAACATACTGCAGTGACAGACTATGACCTTCAGAGGGCAGTCTATAGCGAATAAAAATGCAGTGCATCTAGGTGTCCAGAGAAAGGCAGAGCTTACATATACCTGTCAAGGGACTGAAAATTCTGTACATTCTCACCAAAGACAATTAGAAGCCATTATTCAGCTATCAAAATCCAACTGATATACTGAAATTAATGTTTCCACTTTAAAGGAAAAGGGTGGTTATAAACTCCAAAAACTGAAATATCTTTTTTAAAATGACAATGAAAAACAGCAAAATTTTCAGTTAAAAATGAGAAAACTGAGTTCAAAGGAAAACAAAATATTTCTGGTTGGTTTCCCTAGTTTCCAGGTTGATGCTTCTAGAAGAAAAACAAGTAAAGTAATCTAGTCGCCTGTCAGGCTGCCTCCTCCCACTTCTTCCCCAGCTCCTCAGGGACTGTCACTCTCAGGACTCCCCTGCAGCCTTGGTGTCTTGCAGACTTCAAGCATCTCAGATGAATTGCCAAGGGAGTGGGCTAAAAGGAGCATTTTATCTTCATTTTCAGCCTTCTGGAAACCATAGTCCATTGCTGGTTATCAAGCCATTTGAGTACCTAAGAGCAGGAATTTTTAAGCTCTTGGATTTTAATCTCTTTGGTGTGTCATGGGGACCAGATAGAGAGTAATCTGGGGGTCAACAGGCCTCTCTTGCAATATCTAGGAAGTCTAAAGTTAGCCAAAATAATCCAATGCCATACTGTTTAAGTCACCACTGGCTAGAGCACACTTAGGAAACTGTTGGTGGGTTTTTAAAATTTTGTTTTCTAATTCTCACTGACCCACTTCTCTTTGGCATGGCTAGCCTTTTACCTTGTAGAATAGTTACTTGTGCTACTTATTGTATTTGTTTATTTAACAAACTATTACAGAATGCCTTCCATGTGCCAGGCATTGTCCTATGTAGATAACAGTAAACCAAGGCAGTCCCTAACTCCAAGGAGGTCACTGTCATAGCTCTCCTATCAGACTATGAATTCCTCAAAGTCAGCCTGAGCTTTTATAATAAGTGTCTGTCACAGTGGCTAGCAGATAGAAAGTACTTAATATACATTTATTTGTCAAATGAAAGAATAAATGAATGAAAAAACAAATACATTAAAACTTAGTCTCCTCCTGTCCTCCAAGTCACTATGTAAAAGCCATCTGAGAAGTTCCCATGGTTTTTTTTAGAAATAAGGAATAGATTGGCCTTGACTTCACAAAAGCGTGCATATCTAAAGCGAAAGCCAGGATCAACAAAAGATGGTTTAAGTTTTACTACCAAGAAGTCCGTAAATTTACGGAGTCACCTAGTTTCCATACCCTGTAACCAATTCAAGTCAAATAGCTTTCTCCCTTTTAGAATGAGACAAAAAGAAGAGGGAGTGGAAATATATCTTTTTTAAGAAGGAAGACTCTTCACCCCATCCTGCAGACAATCCACCACATCTCCTCTGCAACAGTGCTCATGTACGTGGGCCACATCCAGGACTAGCTTGTGGATTTCAGTAAAATTAACTTTGGTAAACTTCTGACTCAGTTTAGTAACAGTTCTAGGGATAGAAAAAGAAATTAGAAATTACTTTCTTGGTTAACTGTCAAAATGAAATAGAATTTATAGAATATTACTAAAGTAGAAGTTTCAAAGAGAAACAACTGAAATTCCCTTGTTTAAAAAGAAGAAATCTGTTTTAAGTCTTGTTGCTTCCAGCCTTCTCTTTCAAAGCGGTAGCTCTGTAAACTGTGACCTGGCCCACAATAAATGGTTTAGAAGTAATTTATCTTTTCCCAAAACATGTCTTAAGAATTAAGAGAAATTCCTTTTGCCATTCAACCCTGATGCTGAGCACTTGTATTGAGTGGACAGAAAACTTGGAAAGGATAAACACTTAAAAAATGGAAAATTCCATAGAAATGAGAATCATTTTTCACTGGGGTAAAAAATACTTCTGAGAATCCAGGAAAGGAGGCGTATGTGCAAATCAATGAAATGGGACAAGAAGTGGAGCAGATTAAACATTTCAGGCATATCATTGTGCCAAGACAGTAATGTAGCCAAAAAAGGAAGTAAGAAATAAAAATTCCGGTTTCCTCTGCATATTTCATTAAATTTTAAGTGTTGTCTTTGTGAAACCACTGCTCCTAGGAAAAAATTATCATTGCTGCTTCTGATAAAGATGGGTCTTCTCTATAAATTTAGACCATTTAGCTTTAGTCACTTATGGATAGCAAATGATAAAGTCATTATAGTACTATCTTAATTTCTATCTATCTTGTTACAAAGATAAATTTAAATAAAATAGGTCATAAATTAATCTTTCAATTTCTAATTGAGTTGGAGGGTAGTTAGGGCATAAATCGGACTTTTTCCAAGAAGAAATTTCAGTCTTTAGAACTAATTCCATTACTAAAAATTCATTTTAGATCTCCCCTGTGTACAATATGTTTTAATGTGTCCTTTAACTAAACAGTAATCAAATAAACTCCAAATATGTATACTTACTACTCTTTGATTAGCAGCTCAAATATTTTCATATTTGAGAAGTGTTTCATTATAAAAGAATTGACAAGTTCTTTAAATCAGTTATGTAATTTAAAATGTTCTTTTCTCCTGATACTGGGTTCTAGTATTACTGTCTCAAGGGAATATTTCCATGGGAAGCAATAAATACTGAAAAGGGCGTCATAGCAGATTAGGAAATACAATTAATGTAAAGAATTTCTTGTTAAGGCAAAAGTTTTAAATGGTACTCAGTGAAGGCGTACTTACTTTGTAGAGGAGCTAGAAAATTATGATCTAGTGATGAGGTACAATTTCATTGCAGACCAGAACTTAAGTGTCTTTTAAAGAACAGGTAAAGAACATAAACCTTAAAAGTCTTCTCTATCTATTATCTCAGCCAGGCTTTAGTAAGTGTTAAACTGACTGATCTATTAGCTTCATTCTGATCTTAGGAGTTCATGATTCTAATCCCGTTAGCCCTCGTCAAAAGGGGCTTTCATTCTCCAAAACAGCGACAACTAGAAAAAAGAACCCAAATTGCAAAATGGTGGTTCTGTAGCTCTCACCCTCTTCCCTAGATAGAGCTTAAACTTACATGGCTTGGAAGGTTTGGAGTCCAAAATTTTTCATTACTGCACATGCATGTTGATTTAACAAGCTGTTTTCTCTTAATTCTTCTGTAATTGATGCTCCCTAGATGTAGAAGATGTCATGAAAGCATATATTAATTTTTTACAAGCTCTAATATTTAGAAAAACAACAGTTATAGGTAAAATGAAGTTTCATAAAACACATTTTTTACTAAAAATTGTAAATGCCGTACATTATTACAGAATATTATTGACTCATTTTTTTCTTTTGGGTTAGTTTATATGCATCTGTGACAGACAAATTTACTCAATATATCTTGAAACAAAAACATAACTTTTATATTGGAGATCATAAATGAGTAACTGTACTTTTAAACAGTTTAAAGACAAATTGAAGACTGCTAATTTCTTAAATGCCTTCTCAGTTACAAAAAATACTATTGTAGCACAGCCTGACATTGACAGTAGTCACAATTCTTAGGAAATTTTCATTATAGGACTGCTGGTGGCAAGTAGTTAATGGTGGATATCATTTTACCTCTCTAAATGTAAAAAAAAAAAAAAAAAAAAAAAAAATCTTCTCTAAACCTCTTTCCTAGCTTCTTAAAGGACTAAAATACTTACACCTCAAATTTGTTCTAAGGATTAAAAAATAATGAGCATAAAGTATTCATCATAGTTTTCCTTCATGTTTTCTCTCTCCTCTGCTCCTCCTTTTCTCCATTTTCTTTCACTTACTCCTCTCCCATTTACAGCACCCTCTCTTTCTCTCTTTCCCTGTTTGTCTTTCCTTCTTTATCCCATCAAACTTACTTCCTTAATAAAAAAATTATTGTTGACTAAATGAATAGATAATTTTTTAAACCAGCAAATGCAATTTTGTTCACACAAAGAATATCAGACTGCTGAAATATTTCTCTATTCCAAAGATGGTACTCATGGATTAAGCACATTTTCATTTTTAACTTTGTTTAGTTTTAACGAGCCACAGTCAGGCTACAGTATTGGTCCAGATATCCACACAAACAAGATACCTTTGTCTGGAAGCATTCAACTGCATTTTCAACTTTGCAGCAAGATGGAATTATTTTGTCATAGCGAGCAGCCAAAAGAAGAATTGTAGGTGCATACAGGAAGGGATGCCTTCTTGCTATCTCATAAATGTTTCTGTAGAATAAAATAGAGCCTGAAGATTTATAAACACGTAAAAATAGAACTACTACTGCTTGGAGCTGGACTCTAGGATTTATTTAAAGATTCAAATAACAACAACAACAATAACAAAATACAATTGATTTTGTCTTTCTGTGTTCCTAAGGGGAAAATATTCATATTTTTCCACATGCTGTCAAAATTTTCCTCACCAAAGATCCTGGGGGAATAAAATATCTGACAGATGATACCAGATTCTATTCTGAGAACAAAATAGGCAGACACGATAACCATGATTCTTATTAAAATGTCCTTTTCAATAAGCCTACTCAGTTATGTTTCAAGAATCAGCAAAGCCAGACCTCTCCTAAGTACAGCAGAAAGACGGACTTTTCCCCTTCTCTGTGCAGAATGGAGTTAATCCATTTGGAGAGTCACCATAGCAGACATGTTCTAACAGCAGTCTCTCTATTTCTCTAGTTTAGGAAGTAACATGGGAGGCAGAAGTGATGAAGAGTTAGATACAGCCTTCTCCAACAGAGAACCTGGGTTCAAATGTACTAGCTGTGTGCCCTCAGCCAGTTGTTTTAAGCTTAGAGCCTTCAATTTCATCAACAAAACAAGGGGAAGAATAATGAAAAGGAAGAGGAGAAGGAAGCTTCAAATATTGTTTGTGAGCATTAATCTGATCCTATGTGCAAAGAGACATGTTTCCACACATTCTAAGGGTTCAATAAATCTTTGCCATGTCTCTGTATCTTGACCATGCTTGGATCTCTTAACTTTCATTTCTAGGCAATTTGGTGAGCACAAAACACCAGTATGTGGCTCTGGAAAGCATCAGTTTTGTGCAATACTAATATATTCTTGAACAAGGTAAAATTGAAAGTAGAATGGGAGGAAAAACAGGTGTAAATATCTCAAGGAACTAATGGAACCTTTGGTAGGTCTGTCCCGTGGTCTGTACTACATCTAGCATGCTATGGAAACAAAGTTACACTGAATGTCACGCTCCTAATTACCTCGCCTGGGACCTCAGCAGACAAAATACCAAACAAACATTATACCTCCTACTGGTAGTACATGAGTGTACTGCAAAAATGTTAAATTAGGCTTTCTACTGCTCTCTTTCTGAGGCTTGCGTCTACCTTTAAGCTGGATCCTTACTTGTTCATGAATGTCTCCCTGTCTTCTTCATATGCTTCACAACTCATGACAGGTTCTGGAAATTGGAATAATTGCATGGATGTTGGAGTAGGCTTTTTGTGTGCAAGAAAACAGTTATGTCTTCCCTCTTCACTTTGGCTGCAGCAGTCTGAAAGTCCATACTTTTCCAAAATTTCCTTCTCATGGCACATTTCTTCCAGAAAGGCAGGTAGCTATAAGAAATATTTTATTTTCAGTGAAAGATAACTAACTATGCCTTAAAAATCTATAAAACACATGAAATAGGTTCGGGCGCGGTGGCTCACGCCTGTAATCCCAGCACTTTGGGAGGCCGAGGCGGGTGGATCACGAGGTCAACAGATCGAGACCATCCTCGTCAACATGGTAAAACCCTGTCTCTACTAAAACTACAAAAAATGAGCTGGTCATGGTGGCGCGTGCCTGTAGTCCCAGCTACTCAGGAGGCTGAGGCAGGAGAATTGCCTGAACCCAGAAGGCGGAGGTTGCGGTGAGCCAAGATCGCGCCATTG
>NW_016107795.1:1171317-1268940 GCF_001604975.1 Cebus imitator
TAATGTCCAAAATCAGAACTATGGATTTTGAAAAATTTTCTGTACACATTCTGATGTATTTTGTTTTAACCTGATGAAATAGATTTCTCTGCTATCTTTTGGGAAATAAAACTTTAATCTCCAAACTATAAAAGAAAAAAAGTCATGCATCATTTTGTTCCTCTTTCTCAATTTTGAATTATTTTACTTTTTCCTTTTTATGTTATCAAAAATTTGGACTAGGATATATAAGCTTCTATAAATATATACACCATGTTTCATCGACACAGAGAGGAAAACAACATACACTGGGACCTGTCAGGGGTTGGGATGCAGGGAGGGAGAGCATGAGGAAATATAGCTCATGCATGGTAGGCTTAATACCTAGGTGATGGGTTGATAGGTGCAGAAAACCACCATGGCACATGTTGATCTTTGCAACAAACCTGTACATCCTGCACATGTACTCCAGAACTTAAAATTAAAATTAAAATTTAGAAAACAAGAAACTGAGCAACATAATATTTTCATGATTCTCATTAAAGATGTAACTTTTGGAATTACAAATATATATGTATATATCATGGTACACATGTACATATTTGCAATTCCAAATATATATATATGTATATATGTATATATCATGGTACATATATGTGTGTGTGTGTATATATGTGTGTGTGTGTGTGTGTGTGTGTATATATATATATATATAATATATACACACACCGTGTTTCAGACATAAATCCTCTTTTTACATGCCATCCTATGATAAGACAATATAAAACTGCATATTATTTTCAATTAGAAATACAAATGATTTTGAAATGAAATAATGGTTGGATTTTGAATGGAAAAAAGGGTTTAAAAAAACACTTTTCATTGGTCATAACTACAAATTTAGGTAAAATGTTTTAAAATGTATGTGCTTCCTTCTCTGGTGACTTACCAAACTCAGATGACAGCACCAATATGCCACAGAAAGCCTCTGAGGAATACAAGTGTTTCGTGCATGTTACGGAACTTTTATGCAGCTTTTATAGCTGCTACAGTAATATTTAGAGAATTCTGGAAAGCTTGCATAAGATTTCTAATTCCCAATCCTCACTTAAAAGGCATGCCTTTAAATTTACAAGAATAACTCAGCAATCTGTAACATTACTTTGAGCCTCTAATTGGATGTAAAGTTGCAATAGGTAATGTACTATGTATTTTTTATACACATTTTGAAAAGATTATTGGGACAAGACAAAAATAGAGATGCAAAACAGAAATTTTTATCAAATCATTAATTTTAGAATTGGAAAGTACTTTATATCTTTAAAAGGGCATCTCTCCTATAGTATTCTAGGTACATTGCCTTTCAGCCTCCTAATCAACCCCACCATAACAGAGGATTCTCTGGGCATGTTCTTTTGTAATTGAAGAGTTCTAATCATTATAAAGCTTGTTTCTATGTTGAGATAAAAAAATAATAATAAATATTATTTGTTGAGCACCTACATTGGAATATCCTTTTTTAAATTGTACTTTAGGTTCTAGGATACATGTGCAGATCATACAGGATTATTGCATAGGTACACACATGGCAATGTGGTTTGCTGCCTCCATCCCCCCATCACCTACATCTGGCATTTCTCCCATGCTATCCCTCCGCGATCTCCCCACCCCCGCTGTCCCTCCCTTGGCTACCCCCCCCACAACAGACCCCAGTGTGTGATGCTCCCCTCCCTGTGTCCCTGTGTTTTCATTGTTCAACACCCGCCCATGGGTGAGAACATGCGGTGTTTGATTTCTGTTCTTGTGCCAGTTTGCTGAGAATGTTGGTTTCCAGATTCATCCATGTCCCTACAAAGGACACGAACTCATCATTTTTTATGGCTGCATAGTATTCCATGGTGTATATGTGCCACATTTTCCTTGTCCAGTCTATCATTGATGGGCATTTGGGTTGGTTCCAGGTCTTTGCTATCGTAAACAGTGCCACTATGAGCATACGTGTGCATGTGTCTTTATAGTAGAATGATTTATAACCCTTTGGGTATATACTCAGTAATGGGATTGCAGTATTCAGTGTTTATCTAAAATTTAAATTGAACTGGATATTATATTTTGTTGTTGTTTGCTAAACCTGGCAACCCTAACAATGTGCTATGCATCTTACATTCACTATAGTTATAATGTAATGAAGCTACTAAGACTGTTAATTCTGGAGTCAGATGGTGTAGTTCATATCCTAGCTCTGCCATCTGCTGGTTCCCTTAAAAAAGTTACTTAAATTCTCTGTGCCTCAGCTTCCCCAACTGGAAGATTAACATCTATCTTCAAGAATTATTTTACATGTTTAATAAATAAATATATGTAAGCAAAGCTGATATTCTGCTCATAAGCTTCAGCCAACACATCTTGACTCACTGGACAATGATTCTGATTTGTCAGTGCTATCCTTATGTTGTAAAACATTTTTATTATCGGTGTACACATTATGCTCCCTAAAATAATGCCAGTCACATTGTATATGTAATAAAAATTAGCTACTACTATTATTATTATACCAATTTTCATGCCAACTCCAAAATGGAAGCTATTATTATCCCTTATTTTATAGATAAGAAAACTGCAGCTCAAAAAAGTTAATATGCCCATCATCAGGATAATCTTATTTCAGAACCATAGCTCTTAGTCACCATGTTTATAATGTTCTCTTTATAATAGCTATCTATTATTCTCTTCTGCCCTTTTTGGCAATTCAGAATTAATCTAATCCCTCTTTCATACAATAGCTCTTCAAATATTTAAATATATTTCTCATGCTATTTCTGTATCTTCTCTTCTGAATGCTAAATATTTATCGAATATCACAATGCTTTTTTAAAATTATGCACTCACCTGGTTTTCAAAACACCCTGCAGACTGTTTCTCTCCAGTGGGTTTCTCCATTGCAGTCAATACATCTTTCACCATTTTGCTTACTTCCATGTAAGTGGCTTCTTGAACAAACTGGGCAAAAAATATGGTAGCCCTGAAACAAAAATACACATTAATGCTTAAGGAACAGACCTGTAGCAAGCTTATTTTTCTCAAATATAGTTTTTTGTTTCATTTTCTATTTATGTTGTAACCTGGTTAGATATTTGATTTTAACAATTATGTAAAATTAGCTTCTAGTCGTCTGAGAAGAAACTTCACTCTTTTTTCTTGTTTTCTTTTCTCTTAAATATACATATAGATGTTAAAGGCCAAAATAAGTGGATTTCCCATAACAGTGGTTCATCCTTTTGTAACCACCCATCTGCTGCAATGCACCCATACTGAGGGTATCTTTATTACTTATAGTTACCATAACTGTAACTGTACCCTCAGTTACAGTTATGATAATCGTCAATAGTAAATTGTATCTATATTATTATTACAATTACCATAAATGAGGGTATCTGTATTATTTATAGTTACCATAATTGTAACTGTACCCTCAGTTACAGTTATGATAACTGTAAATAATAAACTGTATCTATATTATTATTACAATTACCATAACTGAGGGTATCTATATTATTTACAGTTACTTTTAAATATAAGCAAAAAATAGGTCATTAGACAGACCTCTGATGGTGTCTACTCAGAGTATAATCAAGGTCTAAAATCCAAGACTGCAGTGCTCATGGATTGACTCAAAGCAGTCCTTGTGCAGGTTTGAATGTGCAAAGTGTAACAGAAACATACTACTTTATTTATTAGAAATTTAATAAATCTGGAATGAAAAGACATCCAAGAAACCAATATACTCTCCACAAATAACAAAAACTAGAATATTTTATCACCTATGATTTGCTGCTGAGATTTAAATAGGACATAGAAAAAGAAAATATTGTAATATAACCCTATTGGTATTGATGAGAAAAATTCCTGAATTAGTATATGACTGTCACTGATCAGACACTAATCTTCAGTTTCTAAAATCTGATTTGGTTTGCCACTTGTGATTTCAAGGAATCTAGGGGTTAATATCTAAGGCATTAGTCAACAGTTTAACCTCTTCAACATCAAGTTGATATTCAGTATGGGTAACTTTTCTTGAAATTGTCCAAATTGCTTTTGTGCTTTTAAGAACTCATAGGGCTACCCAATTTTACTTAGATATTTACTTATTATTGCTTTGCACATTTAAAGTACATTTATATAAGTAAAACTTACAGATCAGTTAAATTTTTCTCTGCAGTACATTGGTAAGAATCCAATATGGAAGCTGGAAAGCAAAATAAACTTCATGAAATGTGTTTTCAACTGCAACCAAGAAAGTAATCATTGTTACATATGAATGTTTGTATTTCAGTTAGAACTGTACAGTTTTAGAACTAAAATAACATTAGGGATAACCTAAGCTTCTGAATTTTATACCCGAGAAAACTAGGAAACTAAGAAATGAAGTTAACAAGCATAGTTTATAGTAGATCTAACACTAAAATCCAGATTTTGTCTTCCAGTTGTTTGGTTTTCCCCTGTTCCATAGTGCTGTAATTGTCCTGAAAATCAAATGGTTAAAAATGTATTTCAGGCATTCTTTTGAACATAGTTATACTACAGTTTACCATTCATATTCCAGTCACAGTGTTTCTTCTTCAGACTGTCACATAAAGACCCATTTTTCTGTATTAAAAATAAAGATGTTACTTATTTTACTAGTCTGAGGGAGTTTTCTATGTGAAGAAGCATAATTCTGGCTTCTTCACATATAAAATTTTATTTATTCACATATATGTACATATATGTGCATATAACTAATTTTTCAAAGTTAATATGTATATCAATTAAATGTGTAAAAATTAATTCAACATGAAACATACAAACCATTCATTTGTCATGTTAAGCACTACTATAATTTTGTAAACTCTTATAAAGTTACAAGTTTATCTTTCATTTAAATATATCCACCAGTTAAATATTTTTTCTCCATATGGAATAATAAATATGATAAATAAATCAAGACAAATGAATAAATGCAAATTTTAAAATTTTAATATAGAGAAAAGACTAAAAAGAAAAAACACAAAATATCTCACCTATTCCATATTCATTTCTACGTGGTGTTCTGGATTCAGTAAAATGTAGTAGAAAAATTAAAAAAATGGATCTCACCAACTTCATGGTGGCTATTTTGTTATTGGCAGTGGTGGGAGCAGAATATGGAAAATCATGCTGAAATTCTTTTATACTCTTTTCAGGCAATGCCTGTTAACTAGTAACCTTTTGTTGGTATATCAGTTACTGTATGATATGTCCTTAGGTTGAGAATGGGGCATTTGCCAATAATTAACAGCGTAGCAGTTATTTGTATTTTATGTTCAAGGACACAGACCTCTTTGGGGTGAAAAAAAAGAAAAAAAAATGCAAATGTATTTCATTTTGCAAATATAACAAATATTCTCCACAAACTACAGAATATTCAAAGGGATAACTTGTCTCTAAGTTGCAAAATAATTAATTCCTCTCAAATTAAGAAGATAATAAAGCCATGAAGACACAGGATTTGGTATGCAATTCATTTAAATACATTAATTCTTTAAAACTATTAAATGTCTGTTATACGCCAGGCACACAACGCATTGTCTGACCAATTGAGACTTTTCATTTTGTAAATATAACTAATATTCTCAAACTACAGAATATTCAAAGAGATGACTTTTCCCTAAGTTGCAGAATAATTAATTCATCTCAAATTATCATTGCTTGATAATTATGTTGTTATTGTTTAGCTCAAAAACACTTTTCACTTAATATATATGTTGTAAGGTACATTTTTAAGTATTTAGTATGCAATGTATTGCTTAACATAGAAAACGTAGAGCTCAAACCTAATGAACCCGGTCCCATAAGAATTTTATTTGCACATGTGTCATTGTGAAGTGGGTCAGCTGCACCATTCATTTGGCAACTCAAGATGATGTTGTTAATACTAACTGATGGATGCTTATAAACTCCACCTGGTTCTAAGAGTGGTTCACCTCCTATGCTCCCTGTCTATGAGGGTTCCCAATCTTGACTACGAATTAGAATCACTGGGGCATCTTTTTAAATTCCAAATGCCTAGTCTGTAACGCAGACCAGTTAAATCATAATCTGTGGAGTTGGGACCTAGGCACCCGTATTTTCTAAAGCTTCACAGGTGTTTTATTATTCTAAAGGTAAGATTATAAAACCAAATGACCCACATCAGAAAATAAATTCATATGGTACATTCATAAAATAGGATGATATACAGCCATCAAAATAATGTCATGGAAGAATATTTAATAAAATAGAAATATGCTCATAATATATTGCTAACTGAAAAACAGGATGAAACAATGTATGGAGAGTGGTCTCATTATCTTTGTACATCTTCTATACTCCTCTTAGCCTCTAAGAAAAGTGTAGAATAAAAGACAGAAATAATGGACCACAAAGTTTTAATATTGGGTTTCTCTAGATGGTAAGATAAGTGAATTTAATTCTCTCTCTCTCTCTCAAAACTTCTTCAATGAAAGGACAATATGCAATTTTAAACATATAATTTTTAAATCAGCTAAGTACAGTACTTAAAAATATATACTGCAAGCTACTGGGACACACATTTAAACAAAATCGGTTTGCCATCTGTAGCACTTCCAGCAAATACAACCATTTGTCATAGTATAAACAAGGTCTTCAATGCTAATCAAGTAAAATTCCCATTCATTTGTTAGTTTTTGTTCATTTTCTGCTACATGTGGCTATCCTGGGTTCTGTCTCCTAAGGAACACATTAACGAAACAGACTTTGCTCAAGCACTCTCCAGCAGAGTTAGCACCAGCCTTGTCTATCCATTTGGATTCCAGGATGGTATTTATAAAGTTCAGTTCTCCTACACTTCCTCAAGGGGACTTTACTTAAATATGTGGAAGCCAAAGTATTTGTTACTGAAAAGCAGTAGTCATGAAGCATTATTTAAGAAGAACTGAAATAGAGTTTTATGAAGCAAACTACATAAGCTTGCCCAAGCATTAGCAAAATATCCCAAAGCCTTTCACAGTGCCTGGTTCATAGTCAGGACTCAGAAACATTTGCTGAATGAATAATAAATGTATTTGTTCAAAACAAGGGTTTAAGGTAGAGAAAGGGGTTACATTTGGCAAATCCCAGATTCTACCATGTCTGAAATCTTTATAACTTCACAAAACGTATTTCAGGTTTTCTGGTGTGTGTGTGTGTGTGTGTGTGTGTAATCTGCAAGGGCAAGTAATCCAATCTGATCATTCCATCAAAAGATTGGAGGGGACAAATGTAAAAATGCCTGGCAAACAGTAGGCCTTTACTAAATCATGACATTCAATGTTACAAATATACATATATATAGACACATAACTACAAATAATATGTACGCATCAGGACAGTGTGTGTTGTGTCGGCCACCACTTCATCAAGATGCCCATGAGACTACACTAGAGTAATAACCTTTCTATCAGTCCAGGTCCTATTTGGACCTTTCCTGTGATATTAATGCTGGTGTTGTGTCATCCTCCAATCTCTTTTCATATTCCGCCTTACTAAGCAGATGTCTGCTATTTCATGCCATATGATCAGAGAGGGAGTGTAGTACAGTATTAAGCATGTAAAGTTGGGGAACAGATTTGAATTTTTGCCCTGCTACTTAATTTTTGCCCTGTCACTTAGCTACATGACTTTGGGTGAGTTAATTAATTTTTCTGGGCTTTATCTTAATCATCTATAAAATGATGATAGTGATAGTACCTCCTTCATGGTTAACTGAGGATTAAATAAATTAATAAATATAAATGCCTCAGAACAAGGTCTGGTACAAAGTGGCACTCCATAGATGGCATTTTATTTATTCATTCAACAAATGTTACATCTGCATTCCAGGCACTGTTCTTGGATGGGGATAATCAGTAATAAGAAATAGCCACCTTCCAGCTCTTGTTAATCTTACTGCCTAATCAGAGAAACAGGCAATTATATCAGTAATCACAATATGGTGTAATGGATACTGTGTTAAGTAAAATGAAAAGAGGACCTCCTAACATCCTTGGAGGGATTGGCTAAGGCTTCCTAGAGAAAGTAACATCTTAGTGTGGATCTGAAAGAAAATTAGAGGTGGGCCAAATAAAGAGGGAAGGTATAGTGTTCCAAGAAAATGTAAAAGGCAGTGGAAAGGCCAACTGGTAAGGGGGAACAAGGCACACTTAAGGAATGAGAGAAAATGCATTTTCAAAGAGGCACAGAGTTTAATAGTGGAACGTATTAAATATAGGGAGATTCTGGCAAAGTTGGCAAGGGCCACATCTCAAAGACTCCTAGGGCTATAATAGACAACAAAAGGGAGCCAATAAAAATCCTATTTGTATTTTGAAGTTGTCTCTTTTGTTTCAAAAGGGGATATGACTATGATAAGGAGAGAAGTTAGGAAGTTTTCACAGTAATACTGTCAAATAAATGGCCTGGATGACAGCTCTGGGTAAAGTTGAGTGGTATGAATGAGATAAAGTCAGACTTAGTAACTAAGTACATTTTCAGTTTTGGATATATTGAGTTTAAGATAAAGTGACCAGTTTACCCAAACAGTCCTGGCTCTATGCCTATTGACATAGTGTAATTATTAATCAGGCCCTCTTTTCACTCTCATCTCCCCATAGGTGGGATGAGTACCTGTGCTCATCCCATGGGCTAAATGTAATTAAATCTTAAGGAACAAGAGGACCCTATGGCTACAGGACACATTATAGGAACATCCAAGGCAAAACTCCCTGGTTTGCATGTTGAAACGTCTTTAAGCCCTCCAAGTGAAGAGGTTGACATGCATTTGAATACTACTTTTTATCTTCTGGAACAAGATTGAGGCTAGAGATAGGTATTTGGGAATCATAAGGTTGTAGACAGTTATTGTAGCCATGTGAGTGGTTGAGAAAAATAGATGATCGTGATAAGAGAACTGCGAAGAACACCAAATTTTCCAAGACAAGCAATAAAGAGGAGCTTTGAGCCAGAGTTTGCATACTAATGGCAAACAATCCTCTATCTATATGTGTTATTGCTCAAAGTTTAGTCCTAGGTACAGAGGTCACAGCAATGCTTTTCCATTGATGTAATTCTGATTCCATTTACTTTTCATAAGTCTGCGAAACTGCTCAGATGCAACATGGAACAGTAAACTGAACTTTGGTATCAGAAAGATTCAAATCTAATTCTAGTCTAATTGTCTATGGTCAACTATTAGCTATATGACATTAGGCAAATAATCTAATCTGATTCTTAATTTTCTCACATGTCATGAAAATGATCTTTCACCTGAAGTTTATTTTGATATATAAATGGAATAATATCTTCTAAATGCCTGGTACCTACAGACATTAAAATCTGACAGTAATTCTCATCATTGTTAGCACGGTATTATTGTCAAATGTTAGATATATTCTTCTTCAGAGCAGTTAAGCTATACATGTGGGTTGTGAGAACATTCCTTTTTTTTCCTCACTGTTTCTGAGATCCTTTTCATTTTTTGTTTGCTGGATTGGGTGGCTGGTTGTTTGAAAATGTTTTCAAATCTTCAGTCTCCTTCTCCATCAATGCTTAAGAAAAACTGTACCCAACCCTCAAGGTCTATTCAAATAATTATCCATGAATGTATTTCTGATTAGTCCCTACCTAGAGAAAAGCCCTCTCACCTTTGAGATTAGGTGATAAAATCTTTTAGATTATTTTCTCATGGAACTTCTTGCTTGATGGTACTTCATAGTCATTTGTAAGCTATGCAATTATCACTGGACCATTAATTTCGTAAAATAAAAGACTCATCATTGTGATTCTTGCGGTCCCTAACAGAACATCTGTCACAAGCATAAATAAATGGAAATAAATATCTTTATAAATAGAAATTGAATGGCACCACCCCTACACCCAGATTGTTGTACTCAGGATTTATGCACTAATTGTCCGCATTCATTCATTGATACAAATGAATGACACATCTTTCATACTTGGCTCACCATAGAACATTATTGAAATGTTTATATTTATATTTTCTCAAGATATTCAAGATCCAGAGGCCCCAGAACAGATCTGAAAAGAGGACAGTACCTAGGGCCTTGGGAGAAAGTCAGTGAAACCTGTTGCAAGTTGCAGAGTTTAAAATAAGCTCCATAGAACAGATATAACCCAAATGTCATGAGATGGACATCCTCAAAGTCCTTCAGCCCATAGTGTCCTCTGTTCCTTAATACTTAAGAAAGAGAGGAAGAGAAAGAAAGCACATTTATCCCAGTGCTCATCCCACCTATGGGGAGAAAACAGAATTACTACCACCACCCCTACCCCATCTTTCTAAGAATTCAGTGATAAGGGAGTAAGGACTGCATTTATCCTTGGGATTACTGGTTCTTATCTCCTATTGCTGTTAAATTCTCTTTACCATTGTTCTGTCTTTTCTCCTTTACATGCTGTTTCTTCCCTGCCTTAAACCCCAGATCAGATAGTCCCCAATCACTTTTTCAAAGAACATCTACCACAAGTTTGTATCAAGGAACTAGACATAAAGCATGAAAAGATCTTTTCCACTCATATGAACACCACCTGACTTTCTTCATGTAGAGCGCTGATCGACCCACTTCTTGCTTGCTGTCTCTCTCTGTCCTTTGTTAATGTCTTCCCAGCCAGCCCAGCTTCTATACTCCCTCCTATTACTGCTTTCAGGCAGAACAAACTATCCCTCCCTTTGTTTAATTTGAGCCTATCTATCTGAATCATGCTCTAGAGCATGAGATTTCACCTTTCCCATTTGCTGCCCCCAAAAAGCTATTTTTCTTAAAAATAAAGAAATACTTATTTGCTTAAAAAAGACTATTTCCCTTTATCAAACAGATCTTGTCCCTGGTTTGTAGAGGAAAATAAATATTTTTTTTTCTCCCTCCTACACAGGAACAAACTGAAAGGAATCAGTCGGATTAGGCAACCAATTTTGCCTGCCAAACTTAAAAGGATAGAAGTGCCTCAAGGTCAGCAAGGTGAACTAAGACATCAATACGGGTCATGCAGAGACAGAGCAAAGTAAGTCAAGAGCCAACTGGAAATAAATTTTACAAAAATCTATGTTCCATTAACAGCATTTCTTTTCTGTGAGTTGACTGCCTATGCTAGGCTGGGAATAGCTCCTTAAAACAGCAGAACTGGTCCACATGCTCAAATAGACTGTCAACTACTTGAGAGAAACATACTTTGAAAGCATCTCCTAGAACAATAACTTGCACAGAAAAAGCACTTCCTAAATCTTTTTATAATGACTTTTTCATATGGAGTCCTTCTCTTCCCAGCTTCTATAGCAATGACAGGGTATGAAAAATAACAAAGGGGGTCCACGGCCATCTGCCATCATCGGCATCATTACTGAATATGAATACTCCCTTTTCTTAATGTCTTAGTCCATTAATTCATTTGTGCTGCTTTAAAAAAACATTTGAAACTGGGTAAGTTGAAAACAATAGAAATGTATCTCTCACAGTTCCAGAGACTAGGAAGTCCAAGATTAAGGCACCAGCAGGTTCTATGTCTGATGAGAACTTTTCCTATCCAGGTGTCCCCACAAGGCAGAAGGAAGGGAATGTCAAAAGGGCACTAGAGCACTCCCTTCAGCTTCTTTTTTAAGACAATTAATCCAACCATGAGGTCGACTAATCACGTCCCAAAAGACCCCAACTCTTATTACTATCACACTGGATATTATGTTCCGACTTGTGAATTTTGGAGTGACACATACATTTAAACTATAGCATTTCACAAGCGTGAGTGATGGCTCATTATTGTAGAAGTTTCAGGAAAAATGCCTTACTTGGTCAAGAGATTTAATTGTCTGTTATGGACTAGATATTTGCATCTCTCACCTCCCCCTACCAAATTCGTATGTTGAAGCCCTAACCCTCAGTGTGATGATTCTTGGAGATGGAGTCTTTAGGAGGTAATTCGGGTTAGATGAGATCAGGAGAGCAGGAGCCTCATAATGAGACTGCTAATCCTATAATGTCAAAGAGCTTGCTTGCTCTCTCTACCATACGAGGACATAGCAAGAAGGTGGCCAACTATAAGCCTAGAATGGAGCCTTCGCCAGAAACTAAACTTTGCCAGAATCTTGATCATAAACTTTCCAGCCTCCAGAACCATGAGAAAATTAATTATATTGCTTAAGTCACCCAGGCTATGGTATTTTGTTTTAGCAGCTTGAGAAGACTAAGACACAGGCACACAGACACACAGACACACACACATACACAGCGGGGGTGGGGGGGGGGTTGGGAAGAGAGAAAGAGAACTGTCAAAATATATAGAAAATATATAGAATAAAAAACTAGAATGATTATTTATTATTCTTAAGCAAGTCACGCCACTTCCCAGAAGATAAATTATCTATTTCTAAACAAGCTCTGTTTTATTTAAAGAAATGCTCTTATTTTTGATGTTCCTAAAAAAGAATAAGAACATATGTGCTGTCTTGTATTCTGTGGGATGTAAGAAATTTGTGAGTGGATATTTCTGTGGCCTCACAATTTCTGTCATAGAAAATGTCAGACGCTAGGTCAGAACAAATCTCCACTGCCATTCTCAATGCCTCCTGGTCATCTTTGCACTGAGGCAGTATTGTCCAAACAAGGCATCTGTTGTCTGCCCCATCACAAAGTTAGGGGGGCCAGCTGTATCATCCAAAACTGTTCTGAGTATAGAAGAGCCAATCCTTCAGGCAGTGGAAAGGATAAGTAGAGCTAATATTTGGGTGTTGTTTATGGTGTTTCACTTATATTATTTCCATCACAGTTTTTAAAACCAAGAGATCATCTTTCCTACACTGAAGAAGTATCCTAATTTTGGCACATATTCTTCTTGGCAGCCATTGAAGCTAAACACTGCACTCTGCTCCTTTGTAGCCTCTGCTCTAATGTCCCAGTGCCAAGCCCAAAGATACAGGCAAGCCTCATTGGAAGCTTTGGAGCATGCGTCTGCCTTGAAGGTGTCCTCTTCATCACTTGAAGATGTGTGTGACTCCTAATACTCAACTGGATGGCTCTTCAAGTCACCAACCAAATGACTCCCCCTTAAGTAGATGAGAGCCTCTCCCCACACAAACAGAATGGACTCCCTATATTTGGTATTACAACACCACTTATTTCAATTCTTATTTCAAATAGCTCCTTATTTCAATTCTTCCCTTGAGACTCTTAGCTGTGTTTTTAAGGAAACAGTCTCCAGGGCACAGATATCAATTGACCGAATGAATAAAGATTTTTGCAACAAAAAGAACTGAGTGAGACAAGAGCGGAGACAGAGAGTAAATACAGAAAAGTAATTTGTTCATGCGTATGCGGTATTTTTCAGACCCAAGTAACTGCTTCACACTCTAGTGTTGAAGAAATTACACAGCACGCACATGAATTATGTAAAATGGGCAAAATGACTGTTACTCCCCCTGGACATCAACCATCACACATAACATTTTATAAACATAAAATCTTCCAATGGTCAGAAGATTCTATGTTTCCCAAAAGATAAATCTCAAAATGCCGAAGTTCTTTATTTGGTGCCATCCATGTATTCATGTATTTATTCATCAGTTACTCACACAAGAGAGATGATTTAGATAATTCTAGACCAATTAAAGTGATACAAAAGTGACACCACTGTATGAGACATTACTAGGTTTGCCAGCTTTGGATGTGCAGCTTTTGATGCACCTTAACTTGGAGAAATTTTTATTATTCACATTTTTAAAATAAAATGAATCATGGTTATTTTCTTAAAGCACAAATTTTCATGATTCAAATTTTTATAAAATTCAATTTGTTATATTTGTTATTTTGGAAGTCAAGGAAATTATTGTAAATCAAGATTCTGTCATTTGTAGTTTAGAATGTTTAAAGCTCATGGTATAAATCAATTTATTCATCTAATTTTAATTGCATACTCACTATGTACCAAGTTACTCTAAGTATCAGGGGAGACACATGGACTTCTAATTCGTGATCCCTGCTGATCAGAAACACTATCTAGTTGAAGAGAGAGGAGAGAGATTAATGAACTGATACCATTAAATGAGTCAGCTTTCGGGGGTCAGAACTTTGTGTGTTCAAATTCAAGCCCTAGGACTCAGACTGTATATATTTAAAATGGATATAAAAATCTACAATAATTATAATAAAATATAAATGTGGATATTAACATGAATTTTTGAAAAGAATGTGAGTGCTATACTAAGTCAGGTTCAAAGAGTCAAAGACCATCAGTAAAGAAATAACCAACTCTATTTAGAAAAGTTTCCTCAAAGAAAGTAACCTCTTAGCTGGATTAAACAGATAAAAAAGAGAAAAAAAAAGACATTCCAGGTAGAAGGAACCCATGTAGGAAGGCATGAAAAGCATGGTGTGCTAATGAACAGTATGAAGTTCAAACTGATTAGGATATTGAAGGCAGGAAGTAAAAAGAGATTGGAAGGGTAGTCAGGTCTGGACCTTACAAAGTAATTAAGAAGAGCAAAGAGAGTTGTTAGGTCAAAAGGGAAGGGTAGGAATGATGGGCTTCCACGTGCAGTTTCTTTATATCCAGCACATCTGTCATAAAATTGTTGTCTTATGACAATCTCAGTTGCCCTTTCATAAATCTAATCCCTAAAATGTTAATAATAGTAATAAAAATAACTGAGCCCATGTTGCTAAATTCCAGGAGGCACCCTTCACATTTTATTTTACATTAATAGTGTCCCCTGATTTATGCAGCAGTAGCATGCACTCATGTAAAGTATATTGATTTAGTCTATTAAGATTTACAATAATGAGTATAGAAGCCAGACTGACATACCTGCTTACTGTCCAATCGGTGCACATGAAGATTCTTCTTAAGGTTCAGGCACCATCTTTTCCTTTTCAGGTTCAGGTACCATCCCCTGTTGGTACTATCTTCTTTATTGTCAAATGCATCTCATTCCTGGCTAATTTCATATCTCCCATCTCAAGATAAAAGTAGCAATGCTGTTATTACTCAAGAGACAATGGCATTTTGGAGGTTGTTTATACTGAAACAAATAAATCTTCTTGCTCTACAGTTGTCTATTACTTTTATTGAATTTAAAGCTGGTTACATCATTACTTGCATTGCTACATCATCTATCACGTCACCCTTAATTCTGGCTTCCAGTGACTCTTGTGTTTCACTGATAATAAGCGCAAATGCAAATCTCTGGTCATGTTAAATTTACTACTCAGACTTTAACATAAATGAAACAATACATCTTTTGACCATGTTTTCTTCTAAACTCTTAGGACACGATCACTGCATTTCTACAATGTGACCTATTTTCATGTTACTTACACCTCTGCCTTCCATACACAGGGACGAACAGGAAGAATAGGTGAGGCGCCTGAGGTAAAGCAAAAAGAGTGTTCACATTCCTTCAAGAAATGTTTGGCAGGACTTTAAAACCAACCCAGGGAAGTATAATGTAACCACATTGATGGAGGTAAGAGAGGACATCAGCCGGAAGAGTCCACTGGTATTGCAGAGCCATGGTCCTCAAAGCCCTTGGAAGAGATAGGCATGGCCACCCTCAAAGACTGCATCAGTTCATATGGAGGAATCTGTAGAGAAATGGAGTGCCACAATGGGTGCCTGCAGCAGAGAGTGCTCTGGGTAAAGAATACCCGTCACCACTGCTGCTACCTTTGTGTATTGCAGGCAAAGGCTACTTAGGTGGAAAGAGCTCCTGCATGGCCCACACATACAGCTGAAGCTCAAGGACAAGTCAAAGGCCAGGGCCCTAAACTTATCTTGTGTTCAGTGTGAATAAGTCACCTGTCATAACTTCACAGAAGATGGTAGGGCAAAAATGGAGCTGACCTACATGATTTTGGAGAGTAATGTTTTGACTGGAAACTGTATGGCTAAAGACAAAAGGAACTATACATAAACACTGCACTCTTAGTAAAGCTGAATTTCATGGAGGAATGGGTAACTCTGAAACTCCTTTGTATGAATCCTGAGGTGGAACAAATGAGTAGGTGGAGGCTAAATGGTAGAAGAGAAGTTTCTTACTGTCACAGAGGCAAGGGAGAAGGCTAGAATAAGTCCTGTGGTTCTGAAGTCAGAGACATCAGTATGAACTCATCTTTAATCATAAAGATAGCTGCATAGACACAGAAGTGATTACAGTTGTGTGTGTGTGTGTGTGTGTGTGTGTGTGTGTGTATTTAAATGAAGATAGTAATATTAGTATTCATACTTACCTTTCTTTGCTCTGTTCCCTGAAATGGTCTAGAAGCAGTGATGCCCCATTAGCAATGAGAATACCCAGCACTCAGATCTTTGTAAAATCATTCTCTTATATAGAGAACCAGGCCTTCCTTAAGAAGTGGTCATTTCTAGGGCTGGGAAAGGGAGATATAAGACGAGCCAGAAGCAGCTTGCCATGCTAGAAAGAAAACAAAATATAGTCAAAGGGATAGGGAAGTCAACAAAAAAGGAGCCCCAAAGGCCAAAGCTGGAATAATTTGAGCAACTGAATAATGTGGCATTGAATTATAACCCAAAGTATAAAACATACATGAGTTTATACTGACGTAAATGAAAAATTAAATAACAAATCTTTCTTACGAAAATATTACAAATAAGACATGTAGATACTCCCCCTTTCAGGAGTTTATCCCTCTCCCTCTCTTTCAATGTGGGCTGGATTTCATGACTTGCTTCCAAAAAATAAGTGTGGAAAGGGAAGAGTGATAACTTTACAGTGGAGAAATCTGACAAACAGCACCTTAACCAAGTGATCAGTCTCAATATTCCCATGATAAATCATGTTGATATCATATCATAATCCCCCCAATATTGTATGAAAACAGGATTTTACACACACACGTGCATGCACACAGATCGATGTGCCTGCACCACTGTTACATTCCGGTGTACCAATCTTCCACAATCTCTTTTTGTTTGTGCAGGAAACAAAAAAAGCCAGCTAGCCAGAATAATGCGTTTGCCAGGCCACGCTCTAAAACTAGAGCAGTGGGTTTGGGTTCTGTTGACTTAACTGTCTGAGTTCCTCTGGGAATCTGGTCCACTCCAAGGGAAGCAGGGAAGCTGTAGCTCAGAGATTACCATATTTGGTGGGGGGGCGGGGGGGAATCTTTCTCCAAAAGTTTTAAGTTCCTCTTTGGTGCCTGAGACTGGCCAGCATGGCATTGCTATCGATACAGAGTGCCCAGACCCAGTTCTGTGTGGGTCTATTTTGGTGGCAGTGCTTATTGAACATTTTCTAGGACCATCTCTAAAGCCTTTGAGCAGCCAAGGCCCAGCCCACTATCTCCATTTCTCTTTTTCTGAGCACTCTCTGACTTCTGTGATGGTTGCAACAATTGTGAAAAAAATCATTTCATACAACCAACATGGACCAAAGTGGAGGCTGCTTATGGATAGGGGAGTGGAATGGTAGGGAGTGCAGAACAGAACATTGCAGAAATAGAAGGAAAATTTTTGTAACTTGGTACTAGAACCTTTTGTAAGCACCACACTTAAAATGAAACTATTAACCACTGTTATTAAGAACAAGTTGCTGAATAGCATGTACAGTATGAAACCAATTTGATAAAAACTAAAAACACAAACTAATAAGGCTATAAATGACTAAGTTTGTGAATTAATAGACCAAGATCTAATAGGCTCGTAAATTCATAGACAAAGTTCTGATAGACTTGTAAATTTATAGACAAAGTTATAATATGAGTTACCTCTGGGTGGCCCAGAATAATATTTTAATGTTTTATAAGAAACAGTCACCCCACAACTTCTGCAGTTCATTATTTCAGTGGATCTTCATCACTCCTTACTGTGTGTTTCTCCAGATCTTCTAATTCCCTCTTTAATTAGGATCCTCCAAACTTCTTACTCTCTTTGGGTGTTGTTACTCTAAACTGTCTTAAATTTCTTCTAGGATCACTCTTTTCCCCCAGTTCTGTCATCCACACTTATCATCATCTCAATCTCCTTTGTTCCTCACTATTTCTTATAGTGTCTGAATAGTAAAGAAAAGCCATGTTTTATTTTTTTGGCAAATAATAAGTCTTCAATAAATTTAACACCTACATTACAAATGGCCCTGAAAATGCTATTGAGTGATGGTATAACATTGCATCATATGGGTATTTTGTAGTATTATTAGCTATTTTATTATTTTTAAAAATGTTTTTTCTTTCCATAGGTTATTGGGGAACAGATGGTATTTAGTTACATGAGTAAGTTCTTTAGTGGTGATTCGTGAGATTCTGATGCACCCATTGCCTGAGCAGTATACACTGCACCATATTTGTAGTCTTTTATCTCTTACTCCCTTCCCACCTTTTTCTCCTGAGTCTCCAAAGTGCATTGTGTCATTCTTATGCCCTTGCATCCTCATAGCTTAGCTCCCATTTATAAGTGAGAACAATGTTTGGTTTTCCATTCCTGAGTTATTTCACTTAGAATAATAGTCTCCAATCTCATCCAAATCACTACAAATGTCATTAATATGTTCTTTTTTATAGTTAAGTAGTATTCCATTGTGTGTGCGTGTATGTATCTTATATACATATATACCACAGCTTCTTTATCCACTCATTGATTGATGGGCATTTGGGTTGGTTCCACATTTTTGCAATGGTGAACTGTGCTGCTATAACATGCACGTGCACGTATCTTTTTTGTATAATGACTTATTATCCTCTGGGTAGATACCCCATAGTGAGATTATTGAATCAAATGGTACGTCTTTTTCAGTTCTTTCAGGAATCTTCACACTGTTTTCTATAGTATTGTACCAGTTTATGTACCCACCAGCAGTGTAGAAGTGTTCCCTGTTCACTGCATCCATGCCAACATCTACTATTTTTTAATTTTTTGATTATGTCCATTTTTGCAGAGGTAAGGTGGTATCACACTGTGGCTTTAATTTGCATTTCCCTGATCATTAGTGATGTTGAGCATTTATTCATGTTTGTTGTTCATTTGTATGTCTTTTGAGAATTGTCTATTCATGTCCTTAGCCCACTTTTTGACACGATTGTTTTTTTCTTGTTGATTTGAGTTCATTGTAGAGTCTGGATATTAAACTTTTGTCAGATGTGTAGATGGTGAATATTGTTTTTCCCACTCTGTGGGTTGTCTGTTTACTCAGCTGACTGTTTCTCTTGCCATGCAAAACTTTTTAGTTTAATTACGTCCCAGCAATTTATCTTTGTTTTTATTGCAGTTGCTTTTGTGTTTTTGGTCATGAAATACTTGCCTAAGCCCATATCTAGAAGGGTTTTTCCAATGTTATCTTCTAGAATTATTATAGTTTTAGATCTTAGATTTAAGTTCCTAATCCATCTTGAGTTGATTTTTGTATAAGGTAAGAGATAAGGATCTACCTTCATTCTCCTACATGTAGTTGCCAATTATTCTAGCACCATTTGTTGAAAAGGTGTCTTTTCCCCACTTTATGTTTTTGTTTGCTTTGTCTAAGATCAGTTGGCTATAAGTATGTGGGTTTATTTCTGGGTTCTCTATTCTGTTCCATTGGTCTATATGCCTATTTTTATACCAATATCATGCTGTTTTGGTGACTATGGCCTTGTAGTATAGTTTGAAATTAGGTAATTCAACCCTTCCAGATTTGTTGTTTTTGCTTAGTCTTGCTTTGGCTCTGCAGGCTTTTTTTTTTTTATTCCATATGAATTTTAGAACTGTTTTTTTCTGAGGGAAAAGCCATGTTTTATATTCCTTACCTATACCATAGTTTTGTTCTTTTATTCATAGTTATTATATCAAAATATTATTTTTAATATTTATAATCTGTAACTTAGAAGAGTATTAATGTTTTATTTAATTAGCCCACAAGAAACTAGAAATCCTCTACTGAAGTGGAATAAGATAGAGCATTGGAACTTCCACAGAACCTACAGAATTTTCAGGATAGCAACACACCTTTGAAAAAATAACAGTGCTGGACCACTTTTTTAGATTCTTTTCATTTTTTATTAATTAAAGCACAGAGAAAAGAGGCAAAATGATTAAAGAAATTTATGTTTCTTAGACAGGGTGTTGGCTTTACACCAACGAAAAAGAAAAACAGATGAATAAGCTTTTGATCTTTATTTTCTCATGGTAGGCTGAAAAACAAAAGGACAAATATAAGTCCTATTTGCAAAATGGCTGTGTTTTTCAAATCTGTTAAAATAAATGCCAAATTACTTAGATCATTTTTCTGCAATTTCTACCAGTGAAAACAATTTAAGCCTGTTGTAGTCTTATGGCTGCTGAATTCTCCTTCTGTTGAGCTAGGCAAAAGGACACACCAATAAATGTTGTGAAGCTGCTTTTTCACCATTGGTGAAAGGGAACACCATTGGCGCTATCAGACTCAAGCTTCAAAGTCAGAGGCTTTTCATCATCACTCCTCAGAGTTATTTACTCAACCCCTATATCTTACCTAAGTTATTACAAGCAAAAACATACCTTCTCAAAGTTAGAACCTTATTAAGAAAATCTTTGCACTTAGGATGAAAACAAAGCACATCTTCACACTACCAAATTTGTAGAAATGCAAAGTTTCTTTCTTGCCTGAATGCATATGTAGGTATTATCATATGGGCAAAGAGGAAGTTAAATCATAATAGTAGTATAGACATCACAGTCAGTTTGAAAAATATGAAAATAACTCATGTTTAAAAAGTAGTTGAAGCCAGGCATAGTGGCTCATACCTGTAATCCCAGTACTTTTTGGGTGGGGCCGAAGTGGGAGGATTGCTTGAGCCCAGGAGTTTGAGACCAGCCTGGGCAACAAAGAGATATCCCCCATCTCCATTTTTTTAAAGTAGTTGAACAACTTAACAACAACATGTTTTGTTGTTGTTCTATTTTTTAATTCTCCCAAAATAATTCAAATAAAATAGATAAAACATGTTTATGTTCAAACATCTACATTTTAAAGTGGGCCCTTTTGTCATAAGAAGATAAGTACTATTAAAGCTCAGCTTGTTGACAAATTGGAAATTTAATAGCATATTGTTCACTATAAAGTTCACAGAAGGTAGATCCATCATATTCTCCAATAGAAAGAATGAGGTGAACTATTAAGTTGAGCCGTATGAAATCACTGATATTCAACTGTATTTGCTCTATAAAGTGCTCTTTCATATGATTTGGCCTAATTCCTAGAGTATTCCCTGCTGAGCCACCACTTACTTGGATGGCTTTTCAGGGAATACTCTAGGAATTAGTATGCCCTAATACAAATCATATAAGTTAGAATAGGACATATCAGTTTGAAAAGGACAATGGGTAACACTTAGACTTTGGTTTGAATTTTGAATTTTGTCTCCACCATTCACTAGATGGGTGACCCTTTGGAAAATTACTTAACCTATGTTTTGATGTTTATCTTCATTTTCTCATCTACAAAATAGAAATAATAATAGTTCCCAACTCAGCAACTATTTTGAGAATTTTTAAAGCTAATATATACATATATAAATAGTTTAGAATAGTGGTTGGTGCTGGTCTATATGGCTCTTGGAAACGGTCAATCTTTGCTATTTTAATAATTATTATTATAGTTACTTTTTAAAAGAAATCCAAAATATAGTTACCTGAGATGCTCTTAATTGTCATGTCTTTAGGCTAAGGCAGCTTGACTTGCAGCAACAAGTTTTGGACCCTGAATACAAAGAAATGACAGATATTAGGAAAATATTAGCTTTACTATTAGAATTCGAAACTAGCATTTATGAAGCTATTGATGATTGCAAAGTGATTTCATGTGCATCATATCCTTTAATTCCAATTCACTACTGTAATCTCTAGAAGAAAGCTCACAGACACAGTTGTCCCCAAAGGAATAAAAAAAAGTCATTGTCAGGCCACAAGGGACAATATTAAGTGATTTAGACATTTGAATGTAGATTCTCCCACCAACCTATAAAATCAACTAAATCACAAACCACCACTTTTCAAGAAAATGTTTAAATAAATTAATGTTTTGATTTAATGATCAAAATATTTCAGGCCTTATAAATATTTGTACCAATATTCATAAGCATCACAAATTTGGAAACAGAACAGGCATTATAAACATTTAACAGGATGGCACAGTAGAGCAGGAGATAAAGAGCTATTTTATTCATTTTGTAAGACAATTGTTTATAAAATAAGATCCCTGTCCCACATGTAAGAGTTTCCTTTGATATATAAATCCCTAAGCCCTTGCCTAGCCAAACATGCAAAAATGAAAACTGGACATATTAAAATGAAGATAACTGTAGTACCTCCTGAGCAAAGCAGCCCTCCTTATCGTCAGCCTTGCAGCACTTCTCTACGTAAGCTGCAAAATTCTCCATAACAGTTTTCAGTTGCTCTTTTGTTGCCTTTGGCTTGTGTTTCACGAGCTCAACAAGTGCACTGAGTTAGAATGGAAAAAGAAAAAAAAAAAACACCAGAAAAAACATTACTCACACATAGCAAAATGGAGATAGTAAGGATGGTAGTCCCATCATTTAAAATTATAAATCTTGGAACCCCCAACTCTGAGTACTTTGGCACTCAGGCATACCTCTATAGGTCTTAATAGTCTCATCTGCATGATGAGGATAATAAAATCCACCTTCATGGAGATCAAATGAAACAATCAGTATAAACCACTCATCATGTTATGTAGTGTCAACAAATATCTTTTCAGTACACCTCTGGAAAGGAGTATGTCATTGCAATTATATATTATTCAGATTTTGGATGTGCCACATTATGTCATATTGAGTTTTATAGCTATTTAAGAGCTAAAAACTTATCCTTAAAATTTAATTATCTTTAATATTATTAATAATAATATTAATAATAATAATATTAATAATAATTTAATTATTAATTAAATAATTAAATAATTATTAAATAATTTAATAATTATTTAATTATTTAATTTTTTTTTCATCTATAAAGATGAGAATCTTTATATTTGGTCTTTAAACTTTGCTCCATTCAAAGCTATTAGTGGGGAGGCTATAGAAAATAAGGCTATCCAAACTCATGGGAGCTGCTGGTTCTCTTTCATTGACATCTGCAAAGACAACAATGCCAGAGAGAGATTTGTGTGAGCATGACAGGTTTTGCAATATCACTTTTCAGCCTAGACCGTGATTACAGCCCACCAGAGAAGACAGCAACTTTCTATTGCTAAATTTCATGCAATTCTAACCCCTGTGATAGCAATAGGGAGTTAAGCTTCAGGGCTTGCATTTCTAGATGTTTTTTTATTCAAGTTTCATTCTCAAAAATCTCATCTTGGGTGTTTGTCTTATGTGTGGGGTCACCGTAGGGCAAACTTAAAATAATTATTTACATCTAGAAATAAATTCTTCTATGGTTCCTACTAAATAATTTGCCATGTGTGCAAATTTATCGGTTAATTGTTCATCTTTTTCTACTGATCATGGCCTAAGATGTTATTCTACTGTGGCTTTACTCCTCAATATTACTCTGAATAATTTTATCAATATTATAACAGAGGATTTTGTCTTTAAAAAGTTATTCATCTTATTCCGGGTACTTTTATCAGCATAATAAGGGCAATACTTTCCTCCAAGAAATATATCATCACTACTTCAGGAAAAAAGTTAATAATTTGAATTGACAGTTCTTGCTATCAAGACTACAAACACGTGCAGTAATGAAATACTCCTCACGTTTGTTTCTTGACTTGCTGCTCCTTCTCAGAAAGTGTGCACATATCTGCATGGAAGGTGAATGTTTCTGCATTAAACACTTTGGGAGCATATGTTTCATCGACCTCCAGAGCAGAAAAGCAGGGTCGCCTGTTCACCAAGGATTCCGTGCAGCATTTGGTGACTCTCTCACTTACTGGAGTTTTCTCATGCAGCACACACAACTGGTTGAGGACCACAGACAGCTAAAAACAGGCAGGAGAGCAAAAATTCAAGGGAGGTGAAGCTGAAAATTTTCCATGAACTTCTGACTTTCCAGTGCACCAAAATAAGTATTATATTTCAATTAGTAATGTTGAATCCAAAATTGATTTAAGGCAGTGATTTATGTTTAAAACAAATAAGGACTTTCAAAATTCTCTTCCTTTTAATTAAATGTCTACATTTCAAGAAGAATTCACTTGAGAAAATAATTGATGAAAATAATTTCAGGCAATATGTGCTGAGACATGTGTTACAGTGAAGAAGAAATATTCCTATAATGATACATTAAAGAAGAGATCCCCCAAAGAAAGTAAAAATTTAGAGAACATTAGGATGGAACCCTGAAAATGCATAAATTTTTAAAAAACAATTTATTATCTTTGGGGCGCTGGTTGCCAATATCACACATACACACGTGCACAAAAACATGAACACACACATTACTCCCTTATGCTCCTGAAAGTCAGCATTATCAATATCTAAAGGTAAAATTTTGTATTATTAATTTATTATATTTTTTAAAGACTCACATAGTCTTCTGCACAGGACATTCTTTTTGCCTCAGGCTGTTTACAACATTTGGTGCCCACTTTTCCTAGGCTTCTTGAGACCTCTACAAGAGTTGGAGTTGACACTTGAGGTACTTTCTTGGTGTAACGAACTAATAGCCTAAAAAAAAAAAAAAGAAGTCAATGTGTTTTCAGCCAGGCAAGAAACTGTCTAACATAGAAAATAAAACAGAGAACACTTGGCCAGAATCAACTAAAATGTTCCTGTGTTCCATTCTTCATATTATGTCCATCTGAGAGTAGTGGTTTAGTGTAGGGGGGGAATCTTGCTACTGAACAACTCGTTAAACCTGGCTTTGACTTCCACCTGTAACATTTGTATAATCTTGGGTAAGTAAGTTACCTAATTCAGTGACATTAATAAATTTATTAATTTCTTTCTTCTTTCAGTAAAACCTGGAGAGAGCTTCACGTGCTACATTTGAAAGATACAAGTAGAAAATGGGAGGAAATATATCTGACTCAATAGGGGTAGTTCAAGGATTAAATTAAAAGTAATAAAACATTACAATCAATCCGACATTGTATCTAATATATAATAATAATGTATTAAGAATGCCAATTACAATTAAAAGTCAACATATGACTGTAATCTACTTGAGGGAAGCAACTATGTCTTCTTCACTGTTATTATCCCTAAAACCCATAATCAGAAGAGCACTATGTGTATGAGCCACACAATAAATATCTACTGTATAATATGTCTCTTCTTGTTTTTACCTTCCTAGATAAGGCTCTATTGAATTGGGACATTAGTCCAGCAAGCCATTCTGTCGCTATCTCTTCTGTGGAGAGAAATTCCGTAGAAACACAAGGTTTAACCAGCAAAGACTAGGCACATCTCCCAAGGAACTTAAACTTAATATTCAAATATCTAATTCATTTTACTATATTTTTTTTTGTTCAGCTTATATATTACTTTTTGAGCAACTGCTATTCAAGGCCTACTACTTCCTGCTCTACAAAATATTGCCATGTTCTATTTGTCCATTAACTATTCCAAGATTTGTTATTTGCCCTCCCAGGCAACATACTTCCAGTCTTAAGAACAATTTTTAGACTGCATTGAAATATAGGCCTCTCCAACCCATCAACTATTTTCTCTCTCCTCTCCTATCTTTTGTGACAAAGAGTGATTAGAAATACATAGCGTATTTTCATTCTTAAAAGTTCTATGCTAGGTGACTCATATATTAAGTCTTAAATAATTACAAATTGATCAAGAATCAGTCAATAAAAATTACTTACTCATTCTGGAATTTGTACTCTCCAAGCTGCTCAAAAAGTTCACAGTTCTGTTTGACTAATTTCTGAGGATCTTCCACAAGAGGCTGGAATTCATCAAACTGAAACATAAAAGAATTGAGTTGATAGTACTACACCTGAGGATCAGATGCAGGTTGTTTTTCACCCCTCTGGTCAGAATGACATATTTCCTCCTATCTACTTAAATCCACAGGAATAGATAAATATCAATGCCACATCTGTCACATTACATTCAAACTATTTATTTGGTGAGCTTGCATCACGTAACTAACTGGCTAAGAATATTCAGGCTCTGGAGTTCAATGACCAGTATTTGAACCAAGTCATCTAACTCATTCTTCAGCAGTGCAATTTTACCTACCATCTCTACACTTCAGAATCCTTACCTCCAAAATAGGGGCAAAGATGGTACTCATCTCACAGAGCTGCTCTGTAAATAAATTAAGCTAATGAAATTAAATACTGCCTCCATATAATAAAAGTTTAATAAATGATGGCTATGATTATACATATTACTATTATTAGTTCCTCTTTCCAGTTACATTCAGGGCTTTCCAAAATGAGAGATTTTACCTCGTTCATTGGTTGTGCATGGTGCGTGGCATACGGCAGCTTCTTTATAGAGGAAAGAATGAGTTTTCTTTTATTCTGAATAGTTTGGAAACCATTACATATGCTAGTGGGGACCCTAAAAATCTTCCAGAACAGATTTCCTCTCCTAACTTAATTTCTTGTAGAACTATTCCTAAACCTTTTCAAAAAGATTTGAAAATATTCTAAAGGGATGTATTCTACAATTTCCCTTAAGATATTAATTCTAGTACTTGATAAAAGGATGTTATCATGATCCAACAATCAAAATGCAAAAATATTGGAATCAGGCTAACTGACTTTACATCTAAGTTAAATATCTTCTAATTAACATTTAAATTTACTTTAAATTATTTTGTTCTCAGGATTGTGAAGAAAAGAAAAAATGATCAAAATTATTTAGTGATTGCTCTGTTCAGATCTTTCTTTTCTAGACTAACTATTCTAAATTTTGTTAAACATTCTAAGGCTACTTTTTCTTAGAAAAGTAGCCTTAGAATTGAACTGAAGAATTGAAATCATCTCAAGGAAAGATCTAAATTGTACTGTGTATCATTTTACATTCTTGCATTATTTTTCTTTCTCATTATTGGAATCATCAGTCAAAGAATCACATTTTTTTCAAACAATAAACATACCACTTTGGCATAGCATCCATGGGGATCTGCCATGGCACAGCATTTCTCTAGAGTGGCTTCATATGCCTTGGCAAGTCTCAGCAGCAGCATGGGAGAGTAATCAGGATGCCTTCTTGAATATTCATACAAAAACCTAATTAAGATGAAAATAAAATAGGCTTTGTTGGACAAATTAGCACAAAAAATCACAAAGCTAACCTCAAAAGTAAATCATATTCCAAAAGTCTTAGTTTGACTAAACCCCAGGCAGTAAAGCTTAGTAGCTAAGGACTTGGAGTCCAGAGTTAAAGTTACCAAGGTTCAATTCCTACCTCTGACACTTATTTTACTGTGTTGTCTTAGGCAACTTATTTAGATGATCAGAGCCTTAGTCTCCTTCTTGGTGGAATGGAGATAATAATAGTGTCTGTCTCAGGAGGCGGATTATGAGAACTATATGACATAATCTACACAAAACACACTGCTTGGCACATATGAAGTGTTTGACAAATGATACCTGTTATTTTTATTAACATTTTGTTTGATTTAAACTATATCTCAAAGGGATTCTGATAAATAGATGGGTAGAGATATGTTCTTAAATATTTTCTTTCTTCTCTGTATGAGTGAAATCTTGCAGGGTACACAATTTTATGAAATATTATTTAGTGCATAAGATATTATCATAATCCAACAATAAAAATGCGAAGTTTGTCACCACACTTTCTGACAATATGCAAACATTTATTTTGTAATTTAGTTGCATACCATATTGCCGTTATACTGAACTTCTGGTCTTTTAACCAAATATAAAGCATGTGGTATCAGATTCTATGCTTCTTTTTACAATTCTTTGCTACCATTGTATACCTTAGATAGACTAGATTAGATTAGTTAGATAGGTAATACATAGTCACTCACATGTATTACAGATATTCAAAAAATACACTTTGAATGAATGAAGTATATATAATTTATGTATACACAAAATATTTCTAGGTATTTTCAGAAATGCCTCTAAGGAGTAAGGAATGCTGAAATTTTGCCATGAGCATAAATTATTTTATGACAATGTATTCAACAAATTAACTATTTCAAAAACTGTTAAAAGCTGGGAAAGGGAAGGACGAAGAAACATGCTGGGCAACAGGGTAATTGTAGCAACTCCACAGAAAAGCCTAGACTATCCTCCCAAGTTGTGAGGTCATACCAAATCTATGAAAGAATAACTTCTTATCTACTTACATGCCCAGGAAGACATCTTTTGCCTCAGCATAGTTTTTGCAAACATCCTTACTCTCAACAAATTCAGCAGCTAATTCAGGCAAGTCAGCAGGCAATTCATCGTTTTCCACATGGGAAAGGCAGTGGGATTTTTCCAACAGAGGTTTCTCACAGCATTCCTTCAGTTTACTGGAGAGTGAATCTTGATTGTCACACATATACTTGGCAAGCTCCGCCTATAAGTAAGTTGGTGGAAATTGTTCAACATAAATTGACATTACTGCACTTTCTCCTCAGACCTTTATTAAGTTGGCAGAAGATATTCATTTATTCTAAGACCATACACATGTACCTTCTATGAACATACTCTGTTTGCTCCTAAACCTGGAGATATAGATAGGACTACAAAACATTCCCACTTGATTAAAATAGACTAATCAGTAGCAGGTGCTCAGATCAGTTATTTATTCATTTTATATTTCTATTGTTAAGGCATTTAAGTTTTTTTATTAAAACTCAATGCTCTTTTTCCAAATAATCCCCTGAAATTAAGTGCAGGCATTTTGAAGCCAAATAACTAAATAATATGGAAGATTTTTGAAAAATGAGTCAAGATCATAATCATAGTCATAGGCCCTGCTTACATACACAAAATAGCTGCCTTAAATTTTCCAGAAAGTGTCATGAGAGATTAGGATTCTAGTATTTGTCCCTAAATTTAATCCTTGAAGAAAGGGAGAAAATCTTGTAAGTTTGGAGAAAAGAGATATCATTCCAAGTATTTGCATATCTAACAAAGAGAGCTAATTAAGGGTGGGAACATAGAGAAGAAAAATATATCATTTTCCAAAAATCTGTTCAGGTAGTGGCCTTCTCCAAGTCCACCTCCCTCCCTCCAAAAAGCTTCTTAGATATCTACCTTGCAGATGTTCTATCAAGTAGAACCTTGTAACTGTTCTATTTCAGTTTAAACCTTTGTTTACAGTTAGAGCATGACTGAAAGGGATTACAAATCAGTGAATGGGTTTATCATGTAATTTATAGCCAGGCTGAAAAAGAAAAGTACCACCACCACAGGCAGGGAAAGGTTGAAGATAGGGCAGATGGAAGCACAGAAGACAATCTCAACCCACTGTCAGCTATCACCAATGATAGCAAACTCAGCCATTCTACCAACTGGAGCATGCAAGCTAACAAAGAGCATACTGATAACTCTTTACCCTGTCATCTGCACATTCAAGCAGATCTCCATGGCAGCATTCCGTATGGACTTTGGTAAGATCTGTCACTACCTTGGTAACTTCTGCAAAGTCAGCTTTGGGAAATCTCTGGCTCAGGCGAGCTACTGACCTAGAAAGAAAATCACCCATAAAAATAGCATTATCATGCAATATTTTTTATGAAAGCACTAGGCAAATACTATTTCTGATAAGAAAATTCAAAACTAACATACAGAAATAATTTTTTAAATTGTACTTTAGGTTCTGGGGTACATGTGCAGATCATGCAGGACTGTTGCATAGGTACAGAAATTATTTTTAAAATTCATTAGTTCTAGTTCTCAACCAAATGTTCATCGTTTTTCTTTAGGGCAGAATTATCCATTTAAGAGTGTGGTGGCAGACAGAAATCTAGCACATCAAAAAAGCAAAAATCAGAAAGGAACTCCGAATGGGGCAACACGCTGAGAGGCATCAGGTTTGAGTGTAGATGTGACATCCAGATCTGGCTTTATCAGATTAGCAGTCGGTCTCTAAACAGTTTACTCAGCCTCTCTCAGCTTCAGCCTCTGCAGTGTCACAACAACGTGCTAAACTGAAAAATTGTTTTGAGGATCAAATTAGATAATACATTCAAAAGCATTTTATAATCTAGGGAGTACTACACCAACACCAGTTGTCTTTTTTCTCAATTGCAACATATTCTTTCTAACTTCTAAAGGTCTTTTAGAAAAGAAATCTTATAACTTCTACAGAATGAGGGAGTTTTTACTGATCATACTTATAAAAAGAAAAATCCAGCACCATCTTTAAACTCTATGATAAGATGTAAAAGTCTAATTTTCTTCTTTCTCTAGTCATTTCACAGTTGCCTAAATCTGATAAAGGAGACTTCTTTCCCAGAACCAATCATAACCTGTTTATCTGTGTATATTTTTATGTTGGTCTTGTTTCATTTATAAATTTGGTTGATTTTGGTGGTGTAGGTCATAGGAATGATGGGCAAATACAGTTCAATTGACAGTTTCTAGAGAGCATGCATAATGTCTATTATTTTCATTTTATCTCCTGTTGTGTTGATTTGCTGTTGACTAGCAGGTAAGGAGTGAGGCTGAGTGGACAGCTAGTATTTTTCTTGGCTCAGATATTAAAGTATGCACCCAGAATCAACTAAGTAATATATAAACAGAGGCCCAGGCAAAAACCTGAGATGAAGATCAGAGCTGGAGCTATGCAAGAATAAGAGGTAACTTCAACTTAGTCGGTGACTGAATTTAACTATCAGGACATAAAAAGACAAACATACAGTTTTAGATCATTAGGGGAAGATAAAATTAAATAAAGGAATTATATGTGCTATATACTTGTATCAAAATGTCTCATATACCCTGTAAATATGTATAACTACTGTGTATCCACAAGAATTAAAAATAACTTTAAAAATTAAATAAAGAACCATGCCTACAGCTCTACAAAAATAATCAACCATTAGAATAAGAGTCCAAGTTTTTATAAATAAATAGAACTTAAATATCTGTCCTTTTTTTAGAACAAAAAGGACAGTGTCTTCTAAATTCTTTGACTATTTAGAAAAAAGATTAAATATAATGTCAAATTGTCATTGATATTCTGATTTTTACCTCTACTAGAATTCTACTTTTTAGACAACCAAAGAAATGTGTCTAACAGCACTTTTCAAAATGCATAAAAGTGTTCAATTTTGACACTGAAGTACTATCATTTATATCATTACAAAGATGCAAATTATGTTCAAAAACATTTACCATGCTTTGAAAGCTCTGTCTCCAAATTTCTGAAGACTGGCACACTTCAATCTCTGTTTGGCAGATGCAGCCTTCCCTTGATCCTGAAGTTCATCGAGCTACAAAAAGGAATCATTTGGCAAAAATTAGAAAAAAAATTCTACTTGAGACACCCCTCCATAACCTCAGATGAGACTGTGCCAAATTAAATTTTGAAAAGATAGCTTATGCCTGAATTCCCAAGTACTCCCTTTGGTGAATAATTATTTTATTCTGTAAGAAAAGGAAAGCTTATTCTGGTCATAGCAGAATTTCCCTGTGTAGTTAGAAACCAACTGGAAATATTGCCAGGGAAAAGAGCCTTAAAAGTGGGAGAAAGAGTAGGAAGAAAGCCTTAAAAGCGGGAGGAAAAATAGAAGAAATAGTACACTAATATCCCAGGGACTGCAATTTTGCTAATTTTTAAATTTTGTGTATAATTAATTTCAGTCCCTCCTCCACCAACTCTTCCAACAACAGTAGAATTCTCAGAAAAGAAAATAGAACACTCCATAAAGTATACTTATGAAATGAATGCATGAACTCAAGCATCTAGATGCAGTAAAATTCTCTACTTTGGATTCCCTCTCTAATAAAAAAGATCATGAAAATATAAACAAGAACTGTGGCCCCTTGCTGTGCAATTTGACAAACAAATTTCAATATTTCACTATAGTGATCACCACCATAAAAAGTGGTGAAATATTTAAACACATGCATGGTGATTACCTCTGTCAGGTTATTACTGGCAAATCTTAAAAGAAGAAATGAGACTGTAGGCCTTCAAAGTTGAAAGATTTCCGGGAGGTAAGAGTGGGGAAGGCTTTTTTGACCATGTCAAGAAGTTTATATCAGACACTCAGGTTCCCTAAAACTAGCCACAAAATGGTCAAAATCTGAGTCTGGACTATGAACTCTTTTTTTCTATTCTTTTGCACAATACCTTTGGCAACAGGCAGGCACCTTTATCAGCAGCCTGGCAACATTCTGTAAAGGCCGCTTTATACTTTTGAGCAAAGAAAAGGAGCTCTGGGGCATAGAAGTAAGGATGTCTTCTGGCAACTTCATATAAGTATCTAAATTTTGAAAAAGAAAAACAGTCACTTTTCTATAGTGGACAGTATTACAGAAACAATTGTAATCAACATTCTTTCCAGAACTTCCAAAACCCAAATATATTTAATTAACCAATTAAGCTCAATTTGCACATGATGGTCTTGTCTTTGTTATCCTTTAAGTCTGTGAAAAAAGGGTTAAGTTGTGTGTGTGTGTGTGTGTGTGTGTGTGTGTGTGTGTGTGTATGTTTGCATACATGTTAAATTTTGGAAATATAACGTTGCTGACTAAAATCAAATCAATTATAGTAACTTTATATTCATATCTTCATAATATATTAATATGCCAATCTCAAATTTTTCAGACGGATCATATCCTGTTTCAATAAACTCCAAAATATCTTTGATTCTATTTTTTGTTATGTAGAATTCTGTGATATCAGATACTACTTCCTTAAAAACTCATCATAATAAAACTTCCAAGTCTTAATGTTGAAAATATTTTTGTTACGGTAATTTTTATAGTGAGTGTTGGCCTATGGAGTTACTCCATACTTTTTAACTTTGAAGTATAAACATCTGATCACTTACTTTTTCAAAAATGTATCTGCATTTTCCTGAAAAGCACTGCACATCACATCTACCTCTGGTCTGACCAACGGAGGGAGGTCTGGCTTGTCATCTTTGTGTTGCAGGAAGCATTCATTTCTCTCAGGCTCTTGTTTTGCACAGCAGTCAGCCATGTCACCATATTTTTCACGAAGAGTTGCAACTGTGCATAATTTGTCTCCAAAAAGAGTATGCTAAGTGGAAGAAAGCAGGTTTCAATTGCTTGGCAATTGAAACTATACTATAAACCTTTTTTCTTTATAGCCAAAGAACAATAGAAAGAGTTTAATATACTGGTGAAGCTTGGTCAGGAAATCATTTAAAAATCCACTTCGCTTTCCAATCCAGATTTAGAGTTTCCCTTGATTTAACCATCTCTGTATAATTTTTCTAAGAATTAACTGTCACACTATAACTTACAGTGAATAAAACAGGGCAAAAAGACAGTCAATAGCTTTAAGAAAAGTTACACGACTCCTGTTTCCAAACCTAAAACTAAAGGGTAAGAGCAATAATTATAACAAAAATAAGGTAAAATAAGCTTCTAAGTAGCAGGTGAATTCAGCTAGAGGAGAAAAACATTGAGATAGCTTCTCATTTCATATGCCCCCTTCTTATAGGGCCATTTTTAAATATATGTCATTCAAAACTGAGGAATAACATAATCTATCATGTATTAAGTGACTATTAAGATGTAAACATGTTTCTATATTTTCTATTACCTGAAATCACTTTCCATTAAATGAATCCTTTCCTTGTCTCTAATTTTTATTATGAAAGTAATTGTAACCCCAGGGAGAATATATTACTCTAGACGGAATTTTAAGTTTTTTTAAAAATGTACTTTTAAGAATTCATATGTAGAGCCATAGTATTGTGTAAAGTTAAAGTCCTGACTTTGCTGTGAGGGAGAGGTAATAACAAGAAGGGGAAAGGCTCCCCTTCCTGTGTTGCTGGAAGCATTCATTTCTCTAGGGTTCTTGTTTTGCACAGCAGTCAGCCATGTCACCATAGGTTTCACAAAGAGTTGCAACTGTGCATAATTTATCTCTAAAAAGAGTATGCTAAGTGGAAGAAAGCAGGTTTCTTCCACTTAGTGGTGAGAAAAAGATAAACCTGTCCTTGTTTTGAAAATTGATCTGCAAATGCTAAAAGTTTAAAGTTCTTCAAAATGACTAAATATTCTGCTTTTGTACAGTTATGTAAAAACACAAAGATATCTAAAATGAGGAATAGATAGCTGTACTATTATTCCACCCAGGTAAAAAAATTAGCACAGAAATCCGTTGGTGTTTTCTGATGATTAAAAACCATGCTATCATCTCTAAGAGACAGTAGCTCTCCTATGTTCATTGCAGCACTATTCATAATAGTCAAGATGCAGAAAGCCAACTTAATGTCAATCAACAAATGAATAGATAAAGAAAATGTGGTATACACATGGACTGGAACATTATTCAGCCTTGAAAAGAAGGAAATTCTGCAATAGGCAACAACATGGTTGGCCCTTGAATACTTTATGCTAAGTCACTGGGGTCTGTGAGGGGGAACCAGAGAGGGACAGTGGGGGGTGAGGAGTTGGGGAGGGATAACGTGGGGAGAAATGCCAGATATAGGTGATGGGGAGGAAGGCAGCAAACCACACTGCCATGTGTGTACCTATGCAACAATCTTGCATGTTCTTCACATGTACCCCAAAACCTAAAATTCAATAAAATATATTAAAAAAAAGAAAAGAAAAGGTAAGCAGGACATGATACCACTTATATGAGGTAGCTAAAATAGTCAAACTCAAAGAATCATAGAGTGTAATGATGGTTTCCAGTGTCTGGGGGAGGAAAAAATGGGGGGTTACTAATCAATGGGCACAAAGTTTTAATAAAGCAAGATGAGTAAGCTACACAACAATGTACCCATAGTCAACAATAATGAATTTTACACTTAAAAATGTAAGAGGGTAGATCTCATGTTAAAGGTTCTTACCATAACAAAATAAGACAAATAAATAAATACAAGCTATCAGATCACTATTAGCCTCTGTGAAAAGAAATCAAACCTCAAATTTTAAAAAGCGTGTTACTTTTGAGTGTTGCTGACAAATTGAGTCATTTAATAATAATTGAGAAAACTAAAAAGAAAAAAAATCATTTGAAATGCTTGGGATTACTTCAAAGGGAAGAAAGAATCTCCAAAATTAGAATGTACTTACAAGTGATTTGTCACAATTTTCAGCTGACTCATCAGCAACACATGTTTTTGCAAATTCAGTTACTTCATTCACTAATTTTACGTGATCTTCAAATGGGCATTGCTGAAGATACTGAGAAAAGGCAACCAGCACCCTGAAACAAAGGACACAAAAAAATGTAGTATAATAAAACTTCAATATATAATTGGTTGCTATGCCAGAGAAAAAATCACGTATGGTTATATATTCTATCTTTTATACATCTTCTTCACCATTATCCAGAAAGCCTACTCATATCAGGTATTATCTGAGACCCAGCTAGGCATATGTGTCTTCTTAAGCAGAGGATAGTATTTCCCTAATGTTTATATGCATGCGTGTGTCAGTAGATGCACACATGGATCAAGCAAGCATACTGTATACCAAATAGATCTAATTGTCAAGACTAGGCATTTTGAAAGTCCTCTGAGTTACTTAGAAAACAAATCCCACACACTTTTTTGTTCTTTTTTGAGACAGAGTCTCACTCTGTCACCCAGGCTGAAGTGCAGGGGCACAATCATGGCTCACTATAGCTTTGACTTCTCAGGTCCAAGAAAAGTGATGCTCCTACCTCAGCTTCCCAAGTAGCTAGGACTACAGGCATGTGCCACCATTCCTGGCTAATTTTTTTGTCTTTGTTTTTGAGAGACTTGCCCAGGCTGGTCTCAAACTCTTGGGCTCAAGCCTCCCAAAGTGTTATGATTACAGGTGTGAGCCACCACACCTGATCCCCACACACCTCTTTAATTAGCCTGTAGGATTACGTTGACTTTTAAAAAACAAATTTTTCTCACTTTTTTACTAGATTAAAAAATATTTAAATAATCCCAATTAACCACAGGAGTGTTTCCTATGTAAAGGGGATTTAGTGAGTGGGCCACCAAAGTAAACCTGTATTAAACTCCTTTCCACCAACCATGTTCTGTATGAGTTCCACAGCTATACTGTCCAATACAGTAGCCATTAGGCACATGTAACTATATACATTCAAATTAACTACAATTAAATACAATTTAAGGTTTTGTTTCTCAGTTGCACATGTCATATTTGAAGTACTCAATAGCCATGTGACCAGTGACTACTATATTGGATAGCCCAGATACAGAATATCTTCCTCAATACAGAAAACTCTATTAGACAGCACTGTTTTAGAATCTGGACCCTGATGACAAGGAAATATAAGCATTTTAGAATAATAAATAACACTATTAGAAACATTAAATTTGATTCATCAATATTTTAACTTACAGGTCTTTGAAATTTTCTTCTCCCAAATCTTTAAACCGATGAGCAACCTCACTCTTGTCTGGGCAGAGAGAGAAGAAAAAGAGTTGTGAAATACTGAGGAAAACAAGTAATAATGTTACTTTTTATATTTCTTTCCATTTGACTTAGATTATGCATTTACTTCAAAATATTGGGCACTGATTCTTACAGAAAAACTCAGGATGATGGTGAATTATTTATCCTGCCTTTAAACAGAAGAATAATTCAATTACCAAGAATACTATTATTAAAAATATTAAATATTTATAGCTTTATATTGACTTAGATTATCTAATACTCTTAGTGTCTGTTAACAACTACTGAGAAGACAGGCTGAAATGAAAGTAAATATAAATACAAGTTCTATTTATGAGATCAACAGCACAGGTTTTGTGATTTTTAAATAAAGCATAGTGCAATGAATAGGTCTTTGGGATAGTTACGAATTCAATCTTCAACTCTATTCTGTGAAGTTTAAGTCATTCTGTCTAAGTCACTCTGCACTTTCCTACATGTGCAAAAGAAAATTAGCCACTAAACAATTCTAACCCTTTTTTTCTTTTACCTAGGATGTTTGAAATTTATTAATAATATAATCTTGTAAGGCTTCACAAATACAAAACGTCATCCCATTTTAGAAATAAATGCTGAAAGAATTCTTTAAAAATGTAGCTTACTAAAACTTTATGTTACTAGGAAAACAGAAATAAAAGTTGAACAATAGAAAAATGAAATTCTTACGTGCATCTCGACGAAACACACCCCTGGAATAAGCCGAGCTAAAGAGAAAGAGAAGGGAAATAAAGGTTACCCACTTCATTGTGCCAAAGGCTCGTGGGGTTGACAGAAGAGAAAAGCTAGGACAAATGGAGAGAAATTAGCACTAATATACTTCTTTAACCAATAATTGTAGATTATTAACTAGACTCATCTTTGTATTTCATTGGCTCCCAACTGATTACAAAATTCATAATATTCTTGCCAAAAAATTGTTTGACTAAATCCCTTGTGTGTATTTACCTTCTGGAACTGTTTTCTCCACAAGACCTTGTCAATGTATTAAAGTTGTGTAAAACATCTTATCAAATTTTACATAAGAGTTTAAAGATTTTGTACCTTTTATTCACTACCATGCTCTTTAACTGCAATTTCCCATTTGAACATTTTAGTTCTCGGTGTTTGCAATTTAGTTCTCAATGTTTAGTAATGGGTAACCAAACTAAATACTTGCTTGGAAATAAGACATACTGAAAGAGTTAAGTCCCAAGTTGTATCTATTGCTAATTCCAGGTGTGCTTTTATCTATAGATAACAAAAATTTATACACAGGTGCTCATGCATGCACACACATGTATACATACGTATGTATTTTAGGGCTTATGTGTCTTCTTCACTGTTCTGAAGCCATCCTGCCTAAAAAAGTTGATGGTGCCTTAGAGGCAAACTAAGAGAAAAACATAGCAACAATAACAAGTAAAACAGAACTTAGAAATTCCATGTTCCTATCCCTGCTGTGGCCCACATGTGATTCAGGCCCTGAGACAGGATATTTAGATTCAGTGTGAGTATGTCTCATGCGTTCTTCAGTTAAAGAGAGATGGAGAAGAAAATGGACCCAAATGACAGTGATGAGTATCTTTGCCAAATTCCCTGTAGGTTATGAGAATCCTAGACCTTCACCAGGCATAGGATTCTTTCCATCCCTGTTTCATATTTTCTTCCTTTCTCTCTTTCAATAAGTAGAAAAAACACATGTTCTTTCATCTTGCTTTAAATTTCAAAATAAATTTAGCATTATGTCTAAAAACAAAGCAAAGCAAGAATAATTTTAATAATGATTCATAAATCTTCCTTTCCTAACCACAATTGTTATCTCTACCTCGGAAAAGTCATCGTACCTCTGCCATTTTGCTCAGAATATGAAGAACTACTGAGCTCAACCAGCAGGGAAAACAACTTTCTCTGATACTACAGAACAATAATTGATACTAAGCCAATTATTTTACTTAATTAAATAACTAAGTCAGTCAAAACTGGCAGTCAATTTTCCCCATGGCACATAGAGGCACAGAGACTAATAAAGCATTATTTTTTCTATTCAGTCTTATAATGAAAGAAAATTTGTTCTATTCAGCCTTACAATGAAAAAAATTATTTTCTATAATCTTACACTATTTTATTTCTTCTTCAGGAATGGGTACTAATTAAATAATAAAGCAAAGAAGAGGAGAAAATCAAACCTAGATAGATGATAAATAGATACATAGATAGATTTTTTTTTTTTTAATGATTCAAGGGAGTCCTGAAAGGAAACACCAGACTTGTCTTTCTGACTACAATTGAATAGACATAAAGCAAGTCGGCCTATGGAATTATTTCCATTAAAGAAAAACAAGCATATTTTCTAAAGCCAGAAAAACCTATATCTGAAAAGAAAAAAGAAACTATTCTGTCTTTCTAAATTAATAAAATAAATCTTTTTGGATAAATTATGTCAATGTTTAACTTCCTAGAAATTATTTATTAGAAGTCAGTAACCAACCCTAGCTTTTTCCTTATAGGAATCCCTGAGAACGGCCCACGCAAAGCTAAAATCCTTACTATTGAGTGTAATTGTTACTTCACAAATTCAGGCCTTTGTCACCCACACATATGCTTTGTGCATATTTTTTCATTTAACAAATGAAAAGAAAAATATTAGTCCATTTAGTTTTCACTGCAATATTATATTGTAATATACTGTTAAACACAAAAAACACTTTTAAAAAAATCTCAAATGCATAATGACTGAATAGAAACTTTGAATCAATTTTCCTATATCTAATGAAGATCCCTAGCTTTGAAACAAAATAGATGAAACCCAGAAATATCTTTTCTTACAGTATCAATAAGGCATTTTACCTCTGTGTATCCTACTAAAAGATTAACAGATAGTTTAGAAGTTAAAATACTTAATTCTCAATGATATCTGCATACTTAATGTTTTTTGTTTTTTTGTTTTTGAGACAGAGTATCGCACTGTCTCCCAGGCTGTAGTGTAGTGGCCAATAAGAAATACTTGAACAACTGCATTTTGTGGATTTGCAAAGTAAAAATTTCCTCATTTTTTGTTGATGGGATAGAAAAGGCACAGTTTTTAAGTAGACAAAATATCTCTGAACCAGTCTCCCATTTCCTGGCCACTCTAATCATAACCTTAAATCTGGACCCTTCTGCTACCCTCAGGACTCCTGAAGCTTCTCACTGAGTCATTCAAACCAGGTTTCCCCTCCAACTAGCAATCCGTTTGGTCTAGCTCTTAATCTATCTCCCACTCTGATAAGTTATACTTCTGAGTCTTCTCTAAAAGACAAAGTAAAATATCTTCATGGAAATGTAACAACGTCTAATAATATCCTCACTATTTTAACAGAGACTTTCTATGAACAATCACTTTACCCAAAGTCATTCCAAAATACAGGAAATTTGGATTCATTTGGAGAGAAAATTGGGAACAGGAAAATCTTACCATTTTTCCACTGTAAAATAAACATATGCAGATTCTTTCTATCATAAAGAGCTTGTATTGCTTTCTACAAAATACAGAAGGGTGGAAAAGTGAAAGACCATTAAGTATCAAGCTAACCAATTGAAACATAATCAGTAATGTAGCTTCTTGTTCACTTATGGAGATACAGTTCCCCCTCAAAAAAAGTTAGGACATTGATGAAAATGTATATAGGCATTTCTAATGCAAATAAAAAATTGGAATGTAATCCAAACAATTGCTGCCTCATTTTCCTCTATAAACCATTCCCTAAAATATTCACTTGAATTAGTGAGAAATATGGAATTGGTTGCAGATTTCATAGGGAATGAGGAGGAAAATGTTTGCATCATAAAAACCACCCTAGGTCACCATCTTTGGCTTGTCCCACATTTTAAGTCCCTCTGCCCTCAAATCTCCCATGATGAAAGAGTCCCTCTCCCTGACTTTCCTTATATTACACTGGGCCTCTGGGATTTATATACATTCAAATTTCCCAATCTTTTACTTTAAATTTCTCAATTCTTTGCTGTGCAGGTAAATTCACTTCAGGGTCACTTTCTAGCTGCAGACTTGGACACGCAGATCTGCATATATCGCTATGCCATATGGGTCAAATTGGACTTAATTATCTTTAAGGATCTTTCTACCTTGAACATTCTGCAATTCCATGTTTTCACTGTGACAGTCTTATTGAATGAGAAAAGGACCTGAGTAGTAGGAAAGAATATATCAAGTTAGGCAATTAGGAATCAAGTTTGAGAGCTTGCTCCTTCCTAAGTCTCACAATTGCTCCTCAAGTATTATGTGCTAGCTAGTCCAGCTTAATATTTTTAAAGAGTAAAAAGATCATTTAAACTTATCTAAACTATACTGAGACCTTCTCATATCTTTTTATTAAGTTTCTCAAATGCAAGAAAAATATAGCTAATGTCTGCAATCCATGCTTATCCAGTCTTAAATTAACAACTAATAGAATGCATGTAAAGTGAAATTAATACTAATCCTGTCTCATAAGGATAGCCACAGATGGAAATTAAACAAATAAATGCACTTTGAGTCTATTCATAGTCTATATTTTAAACATGAAATTCAAGAAACTTGTTATGTAAACAAAGTTTAAAGTTACAAAATTGAACTTTATAAACCTTCTGTAAAACAACTAAGGTTGTATAGCTAAAATAGTCTCATGTTGAAATTTTAGTGGCTAGAGTTTAGAATGTTTTTATTAAAAGGTATTTTTTTTCTCCTCGATGTCTTCTATAACTTTAGACTTTGTGAGGTGTTTTGTAATCTTTTAGTGCCAGCTCTTAGCTAAAACTTTCTCAACCCATAACGCAGCTGAACCTTGGAATTTAAGTCTTGAAATTCTCACGAGTTTTCCAAGTAGCTATGTGTGCACCAACATCAATAAACGAATTATTTGATTCATAAAAAACAAGTTTTAAGAAACATATTAAATAAATAATTGGCATATGTTCACCTTGTTGAGAGAAATTCATCTCTAGCCTAATTATAATAAACTACATAATATAAATGCTTTTAAAATAATTGTAAAACATTGTTGGGTATATAAGCATTGAATTGTTTCATATTAGTTTTTTATTATATAGATATTGAAAAGAATAAAATTATTTTGTTAGAATAATACTTTGAAATTTTGGTTTGCTAAAATCATTCACTCAATAATAATATATTGCCACAAAAATGTGCATTTAAATAAAATAAAGAACTAATTTTAGTAACATATAATGATGACAATGGCACTCTACTTCCAAAATGCTTCTGATTTACAGTAGGGACATATCCCATATATTTATCAGCAATACCTTAAGTTACTAGATAAAATACAGATAATTATTATTTTTATTCAATTTTAATTTTTAAATTTATACTGTTTACTCAGTTATTAATGTCTGAAAAACCAATGGCTGTGTTGAAAGCATTTAATGTCTTGAAAGCAAATGACTGTGTTGATGAGTCCAAACTTATATCTGCAGTTACATAAAAAATTGGCAAAAATGCACATGAGGAGTGATGACATCTAAAAGCAAATATTGCCTGGCATCAACAAACATGCTAATTATTTAACAGCAGCATTCTTGTTGACAGGGCACAATCCAATCCACAAGAAAATGTTTCATACTTATTTTAAGGAGTTGATTTCAAGGCACTCACAATCTAACAGGGGAGACAAACATAGTAAGATAATTATAATGCAACATTATAAATTACTATGCAGGTAGAATACAAGGCACTCCTGGGATAACAAGGAAGCAGTGGAGGAGAAGCTCTAAATCCAAGGGAAATCTCATGCATAAATAAGCTGTGTGGGCTCTAACCTCCTTAGTTACCTATGCAATCTAACGGACTTCTAATTTCAAATTTGTATTCGCTGTGTTTATTTTTGCTTGTGAAGATACTTTTCCTGGAGAAATGGAATGAGTAGGCAGAGGACTGAGGGAAGTAAGGAAGATATGAAGATGTGTAATTTCTAAATGTTTGAGAAAATATTAAAGCAAAGAACTAGATCCCAGCTTCTAAGACAATAAAACTTCTGTTGAGCCAAGAAAGCAAAGAAATGCAGGCTGGCAGGCAGAAAAGAAAAGCAAGAGTTTGCAATTATCTGGGTTTCCAGGCAAAACTAAGCATGAAAATGATCATTTGTCTCTCCCATTCCACTGCCCTCTGTATACCTCAAACATCTGTCTCTTAGGTATCCCATATTTCCAACTATTACCCAGCCTCTAAGTTCCATGTGTCTCCTTATTAATGTAAACCCCATACCAAAACTTCCCTTTCTTAACCTGTTGGCAAATTCAGGTAGGTATTAAAGATTAAAAATCTTGCTAAGCTAATTCCACAAAACCTCTCCTTATCTCAAGCCCATGCTCCTACTCTCATCAGCACTCCATGTCCTCCCCCATACCTAACCTTTCTAGAATAGACACATTTTATTGTAGAAGGGACTGCCGTTATGTCTGTTAATTCCTAATGGATGGAATTTCAAACAGGTGATAAAATGAAAAAGAACCTCAAACAGTGGTTCGACAGTTCTTTGAATCTCACCGTGGGAGTCCTATCCCACTAGAACAAAAGGTTAACTGACCCTTGTAAATAACCATTAGGGTCTGAACTTTGGTGCTTGAACTTTGGAATCTATGTTTCACTGTTCAGAGCTTTTTTTCCCTTTCTCTTTGAATCGTTGATGTTTTTAGATCAATGTTGCCTTATAATAGAAATTCTACAATTTATGTCCTACATCCTCAATATAGTAAGTTTCTTGAAAGCACTAACCATGTCTCATGCTCACTATATCTAACACGAGATCCAGCTCATGCCTTGGATAGAGAAGTCATTCAAAAATTTCATTGACTGTCAGTTTAATTTGTCAGATCAAGAGTCAACTGTACCCACACGGTAAGTGACCATGAGCAACTTGATACCATGCATCCTCTACATTTTCCTTTTCTCATCAGAATGCAATCCAGAAATTGGTGTAGTTAAAGGGACACCATGAAGGTAAACAGGCTAGCAGAAGCTGCCTTACATCAATCCCGACCAACAGAAGAGGTTAAAAACATTCTAGCCACTAGTCAAGACAGGGTCTATTTAAATAGCCCAATGATATATCGGATTGGCCCAGCAGCCACGCCACATTCATTGCCCAGAATGTTACTCAATACTTGCAATGTACTGTTATAGCTGGCACTTCTTTGGCCTCCCTACTCAAATCCAAGTCCCAACCCAATACTAATTCCTAGTGATATTATTTTGTGTTTGATTTAGGTGAGTAGGTAAAGGGGATGCTAAAGGAGTTCAAATATGAAAATCTCCCCAGTGACTCAAACCCCCAGTGAAGCAATGTTATTTGTTGTAAAGAAACTTGCTCATGGCCACTTACTACATGGGTGCAGTTGCTTCTTGATCAGCCAAATTAAACTAACAGCTACAAATCTGTCCATTTAGGAGATATTCTTTTGTTCACTCTCACTATACCTTAAAATTGGTCATAATCCTGGAAAACATCAAATATGAAATGTATCTACAAGCATAGGGAGGGAGAAGATATTGAGGACATTCCTTTACGCAACAGGAAAAATCCACTGTAGCTAGTTATTAACACAGATACCTTTATTTTTAAACTAAAACACACATTTTTATAGTAGGAAATAGTGATGATAGTTCATGCTATTTCTAATATTCTTTGTCATCCACATCCTGAAGCATCTGTAACTAATTTATTCATGTGTTACAAACTATTCTGTTCATAGTCATGATCATCTAGGAAAAATTTCTATACCCTGTGAACCCAAGCTTATTTCCTAATGCCATATGGCACAACTCGAAAATCCTGATTAGCTTTGACCTTTCTTCTATAAGGCCCTCATTGCCAAAAATCTCTATAACACACCTATTATAGTAAGATCCTGATTTTCAACTATCTTTAGAACAACCTTCAAACAGGGTCATGAAATAAATTTAGGATGTCATGGCCAGTATTGTTTAGAAAAATAAAATTAATAGAATAGAATTGATCAGAGCAAATTGCATATGGTAGGATTAGTATCATTTTGTGAAAGTTTCGCTATACATGTGTATATCAGGTCATCATGTAAAATCTGTGTTTTACTCAGGACACTGTCAAAATAACTTGAAAATTTACTCTTCCTCATGAAACCCACTTGACATCACCTCGGTGTGTCAGTACGTTCAAAGTCAATTGGTCATTTTCCCTCCACAACACCCATCTAATTTTTTTTCCAAATTTATCCATTTGGCTAAGGATACTGTAAGTTTTCATGCCACACCATTTGATAGCTTTGGAGTATCTTTAACAGTTTCTTCTCCTTAACTTCAAGTATCCAATATGTCCCTAAACAGTTTTGATCTATCTATCAGTTCTATTTAGTTAAATTATTAGATTGGGTTTTTTGCGGGGGGGGCAGTTTTGGGGGGTTTTTTTGAGATGGAGTCTCTCTCTGCCGCCCAAGCTGGAGTGCAGTGGCATGATCTCGGCTCACTGCAACCTCTGCCTCCTTGGTTCAAGCAATTTTCCTGCCTCAGCCTCCCAAGTAGCTGGGACTACAGGCACACGCCACCACACCCTGCTAATTTTTGTATTTTTAGTAGAAATGAGGTTTTGCCATGTTGGCCAGGATGGTCTCAATCTCTTGACCTTGTGATCCACCCACCTTGGCCTCCCAAAGTGCTGGGATTACAGACGTGAGCCACTGCACCCAGCCTTAGTTAAATTGTTTTTTACATTTATTGTTATCCACCAGGGCACTGATACCAGTTTGGTTCAGGCTGTCACCAAATCACACCTGAGTTATTACAATAAACTCTTAATTATCATACCTCTAATCTCTACCTACTCTGATTAATACTAAAACTTTCCTCTCTTTAAAATACTTTATTGGTTCCCCACTACACTTTAAATAAAAGCCAAGCTCCTTGCTTTGGTATTCGAAATGTTCTGTAATACCGCTGGACAAGGCAGCTGACACCTGTAATCTCAACACTGTGGAAGGCCAAGCTGAGAGGATTCCTTGAGCCCAGGGGATTGAAACTAGCCTGGACAACATAGTGAGACCCTGTCTGTACAAAAAACAAAAAAATTTAAATTGCCCAAGTGTGGTGGTGCACACTTGTAGTCTCAGCTGCTTAGGAGGCTGAGGTGGGAGGATTGGTTGAGCCCAGGAGTTCAAGTCTGCAGTGAGTTATAATCATGCCATTGCACTCCAGCCTGGGTAACAGAGCCAGACTCTGTCTCCAAATTTAAAAAAAAAAATGCAACATTGCTCTGTAATCTGATTCCACTAGTTTATATTGTCCCTGAAAGCAGAAGCTCCGTATTTCTCCATCACAGCAATATCTCCCGTGGCTAGCAGATGACTGGTGCATGTGTGTTCAATAATATCTGTTAAATAGGTAAGTAGACAAATGAACAAATACATGAAAAAACGGTCTTCATAAAATAATCTCTTATTCCCATTAACTCAGTAGTGTTCCCTGTAACATTTTTTGCAAGCCTACAAAGTATTAAATGCCATGCTATATGAGAAGATGTGCAAGGTGTTATGAAGTCATCTTCCTCTTTCCCAGGGTGTCACGTCCACTTCCAGACACAAATCTCTGCTTATTGAGCTTTCTCCCACCACAATGATTTCCCCTGCTGTGTATCTATCTAAATTTCCCATCTCCACAGCACATCTCCAGAACTTCTCTTTTCCCAGGGTAACATTCTTCTCATTGTCTTCTAATAATCTCTAATACTTTGATTTTATTCTTAGTCATATCTCTTGGATTTATAAGATTTTATTAAATTGTAATCATTTTATAAAAGTAAAGATTTGCCCTATTCACTGTATTCTTCACTGTATTCTTCACAAAATCTCAGTTCAATACTAGAAAGTAGATGGTAATTAAACCTATGAATTAAATTCGGTGAGTAAAAATTTTCCAAGTGATTGTATAATGAAAGAACAAAGAAAAGTTTCTATATCTCCATCTCTAGCAAATTTAAGATTCACATAAGTAACTCCATACATTCCTGGCATGTAGTAAATGCTCTAGAAATATTTGTTGAATGAATTAATTAATGAACAAATGAACAAATAAGTAGTTTCCAGTCTGATGTCCATCAACTACTTGATATCCATGGAAGTACAATAAAATTCCATGAGTTTATTGCCAATAGTAATTGAAAATAACAATAATAGAAAATTTGCATTTATTCATTATAAAGCTGCAAACACTAAAATCTCAAGTGTATTCATTTTGGATTAGAACTATATTAACTCTACTGAGTGTGTGAGGGGAAAGAGGACAGCAGGGGACGCTCTGTTTGTTTAATAAGCACTTATAAAATGCCTTCAATGTGCTAGTCCCTGTTCTCCACAGTGCTTTACCAGCAGTAGCATATTTGCTCCTCTGGAAACCTTATTAGAATAGCAATGTCATTACTGCATTTTACAACTGAGGAGACTGAGGTTAACATAAAGTAGCTAAAATTAAGTAACTTGCCCTGGGTCAATAGCTAGTGAACAAAACAGTAAAGAGGTGTTCAAGATATATATATATCCTATGATGCCTTTCAAAAAATTAGGACAATTATTCTCTAATAGTCCTTCCAAACTATTATTATTTTGACAAAACTACCTCCATCGTTTTTGGCGATAGAAAATTTAGGCAAGGAGGGAGGTTGAATTGCCATATGAGATGAGGCTATACCCTTTTTGTCTTGTGCTTTATTCTTTGCTTGTCTTAAATAGGCTTTCTAAGTGTCATGAAGGCCTTGCTTTGTACCTTTTCTGTAACCCACAGCAGCAAAGTAGATCATTAGTATATGGGGCACTGCATGCCAAAGAAGAAAACAGACACTGGCAACCATGTTAGGAATGAGAAACATCCAAGGCTATTTCTAATCAGGGTCTCACAACAAACCTGAGATAAAATCTACTATTTCATATTGCTTTATTTTACAATTTTTTTTTTAGACTGAGTCTCGCTCTTGTCACCCAGGCTGGAGTGCAATGGCATGATCTCAGCTCATTGCAACCTCCGCCTCTTAGGTTCAAGTGATTCTCCTGCCTCAGCCTTCTGAGGAGCTGGGATTACAGGTGCCCACCACCATGCCCAGCTAATTTTTGTATTTTTAGTAAAGACAGGGGTTTCACCATGTTGGCCAGGCTGGTCTCAAACTCCTGACTTCAGGTAGTCCACACACCTCAGCATCCCAAAGTGCTGGTATCACAGATGCAGGCCACCACACCCAGCGTATTCTACAATTTTTAAAACAGCCACACAAAACTTTATTTTACATTTTAACTGATACTCATTTTACTTATTACTTTGTCACTGCTAGAAAACATGTAAAAAGAATACTCCTTAAAACTCTTAAAGTCTTTCTAACCTACACCAAGTTCTGCTTTTCTGGGAAGATTAGGTTTGAATTTGTTTTTGGTTTAGTTGTACTGATGATTACATCTGTGGAATTTGTTTAAAGACAGATGGTTGCTCAGATACAAAACTGCTGGATTAAGCAGAAGCAGAGTGAACTGGAATGATAAATACAAATGCAAGCCACGTGAAGGCAGCAATCAGAATAAAACAAGGTATTCATGGGAATGAGAGTCCTTCCAGTAATAATTACTTAGGAATTTTCGGGGTGAGATATATAGTCACTTCATAGAACTACTGCCATGTTTATTTATTTCTTATTTATTCACCGAGTTCATTCAAATGAATATCTAGTGTCTGTTATATTTTCCACATAGTTCTAGTGTCTGAACTGGGTACCACATGAAATATTACCATGTATTGATTAAGAGCACTGGTTTGGAATTAGATTTCCCAAGTTTGAATGCCAGCGCCACTTCTTACTAGCTGTGTGGGCAAGGTACTTCAACACCCTGTGCCTTGATTTCCTCTCTTGAGAATAAATAATAAACTTAATTTATGGGGTAGCTGTAAGGATTAAATTAGTTAATGCGCTTTAAGTATAAACATTGCCTGCCACATATGGACACTCAATGAATTTTAACTAGTGTTATTATTAATGCCATGAGAAAAAGCAGACAGGCACCAGCACAGGGTCTTACTTCAAAGCATTCAAGTGAAATTGCAATTATAGTCATGCAAGGGCACTTAACTAATAAAGCAAAGGTATTTGGCTAGCCATGGACTAACCCATAAAGACTCTACAGCTGCTCACACAGGAAGGAAAAAAAGTTCTGTGGGTCCAAGTGGTTAGAGATGTGACTTAACTAGGTCTTAGAACATGGGTACAACTTGGACATTTTGCTATCCTCATTATTCAAACCAATCTAGTATTAAGAGAATAGAAAAGAATCTTAGGCCTAGAAAAGTCCTTAGAGATAATTGATTTCATTCCCTTTGTTTTACAGATTAAAATATAAAGGCCAGTTAACCAAACCATTAGCAAATTTTTTGATTACTTACTGTGTGCCAGCCTCTATTCTAGGTGCTGGGGATTCAACATTGAATAGAATGTACATATTCTTTGACCTGAAGGAGCTTACATTCCAGTGCAGAAGACATCAAGTTAACAAGTAAATAAATAAACCTTTCATGTACTGATAAGTTGAAGATGATAATAAAATCAGGTACTGACAGTGAGTATGATGGTGAAAGGCTACAGCTTTCCTGAGGGTGTCAGAGAAGGGCTCTCTGAGGAAGTAACACTTTCATTGAGATCTAAATGGTGATAATAGCAAAGGAAGTGGTCAGCAGTGATCTGAATATTCTGGAATGTTTTTACTCTGAATATATTTTGTGAGTAGCACTGTCAGTTATTACTGAAAAATTAGATGTAAGGTGTGAGAAAGAAAAAGGATTATTGAATATGACTCGGTATTGACCTAAATATTGACCTAAACAACTGAGAAAATGTTGTCACTATTTACAGAAATGAAAAAGGCTGGAAATGGAGCGCCCATGGGAAGGGGAAAATGGGAGATATACCCTAGGCTTAAGAAAGGTAGTTACTAGTTCTGTTTGGCCTTGTTAAGTTTGAATACCTGTTAGACATCCTGGTAGAAATGTGATGTTGCATAGTATATGAATCTAGAAGTCAAAGAAGAATTTCTGGCTACAGATAAAAATTTGAAAAAAAAAAAAAAATGGTACATAGATAGTGTTCAAAGAGATCATCTGGTCACCCAGGAAGAGAACGTATACAGGAAAGAGATGAGTGCTGAGGGCAGAAACTTTCATATTACATTTAGGGATCTGAGGCTGGAGGAGGAGCCAGAGGAAGCCAATGAAAAGGAGCAGGTGAAAAGTAAGAGGACAACCAGAAACATCTGTGATGTGCAAGTCTAGAAAAGTAGACTCAGATACTTATGCAATTTAAGGTTGCTGGTTAGTAGCAGAGTTAGGACTGCAATTATTACTCTGTAAGTAATTTATAAGCACTTTAAAGACAGGAAGGGCCTTAAATTCCCAGTTATTTTATTTCTGTGTCACCAACAGTACTTAAGAGAGCTAAGTACACAGTGAAACATTTGGGGAGAACTCACTAAGTTATTATTAATTGGTTATACATATTTGGAACAAAATAAAAACTAAGTTTACCTTGAAGGAATACTTAATCTGAATTTGTTTTCAGTTTCCAGGCTTCCATTTTTACTTATTTGCAGTCCTACTGACTACCTACTGACTGAGTTGCAAATTAATATGTCTTTCTCATGTCACTTGGTTATCACTATGAACCATTATTGGATAATCGCATCATACTCTTATAGACATAATATCTATCTTGGTGATATATACATTGGTGCCTACGTATCTTGACTCTAAGATTTAAATAAGCTGCTCAGAGAACAAGATAGATTTCCAATTGTGTTTGATTTGGACAAAAAGTTAACTCAAAATCTTTCTTGAGAGTTTACGTTGTTTTAAAAATAGTTTTAAGCCTTTATGAAACAAAAATATTAATATGCACATTAATTCCTTACATGGATTTTGCAAATTAAAAGCAAAGACAAGCCAAAAACATCTCTAATACAAGATAGGAGACTGTGAGAGCTTAATAGTGTAACAAGCAATATGTATTTCCATTCATTCATAGTACTTTCAAGATTTAATATGTAGAATATCCAACACCTCACACTTTAGAATCACTTCTGATCATAGTTTATTTCTTTTGCCTAAAAAATATGCCCTGTAGAAATAATTCAATATATTAAAACATAAATTTATTTAAATATTTTTGAACTGTAATATCAGCCCATCCACCACTTTAAAGGCCAATTACCTTATTTTTATACTTTAATCCTTTACCTTGATAATTTGCAAAACTCAGGCAGACAGCAAATACTCTACAACTCTAATCAACAAGGAGTGAACTATGTCCATTGAAAGTATACTCTGAGCAAATGAATTACAGAAAGTCTACACACACACTCAAAAAATGACCTTCAAGGACTAGCCTATCTCTGGGAGAAGGAGAAATGCTGAGTCTGCCGTTTGTGTATCAATTGGAAATTTCATGGGCAGAGAATCAACAAATCACTCTCATCATTCTGGAATGCAGCTGACAGTTTACAGCTCTAAAAGTCGCAGTGATAAATATAATAAAATAATCATTCACTTAAATTTGACAGTGACCTAATTTAGGAAAATACTAAAAAAAATTTTATTTTTATATCCCACATATTCTGCTGAGTCCATTTTTAACACATCAGTGGAGAGACATTAGTAACAAACAATGTGGTGAAATAAAACTAGGGATTATAATGTCAGTTTTCTACAGTACCTGGGAAAATTACTTTACCTCTTGCAATGTGAAAAAAACCCTTAAAAAATTGCAATGAGTGTCATATTACACACAAACTCAAAAATTATTTCAGACACAGTGCTTAGAATAGTGACAGGTGCATAGCAGAAACTTGCATATAAATGTTAAAACAGGAGTTGGATCAGCCACTCAACTTGGGGTGAGTTACTTTTCAGTGTCTCAGTTTACACTACACGTGCAGAAGATAATATTTACTAGGTAAAATTTATAAGATTTTCTGCTATTTAGCATTAATTGTTTTTCAAAATGAATTAGGGCTCATTGTTAATCCTCATTTATCATTCAAAAAACATCATCATAGTAGAGAGCATTTCTCTAAACATCCTTAACTTCTATTTTAATATGACATAAAAAATGCCATTGATGAATACAAAAATAAAGTAGAAGGATAAGTTCTAGTATTTGATACTACAGTAAGAAATTAAAGTGAATCATAATTTATATTTCAAAACAGCTAGAAGAGAAAAAATGTAATATTCCCAACACAAAGAAAAGATAAATGTTTGAGGTGTTAGATATCCCAATTATCCTGATATGATTATACACACATATCAAAATACATGTACCTGCAAAACATGTACAACTAAGATATATCAATTGAAAAAATATTAAGAAAAACTCTCAAGATTGCCTTATTTTATAGGATTCCCAAAATCTTTGTTGTTGACACTGCCATCACTGTCATCTGGATAGTTACAAAAATACACAAACTGAAGCCAGCTGATCCCAGAAAGTAAAATAAATATTAATAACTATGTGATAGGATAACACTTCTTGATCTAGTACATTCTCTTTTTTTCTTTAGAAAATTTCAATTTTTATTATCAACGAGATAAGTCATTGTGTGCTAAATGCTTTGGAGGAGGGAAGTAAAGGATGAAATGCATGAACAAAGGGTTTTTTCATGTTGGTTTCTAAAAGTAAGCTCCTAGAGGAACTGAGGTAAGCAGACAGCTTGGGATAAATATTTGAGAGAGAGGAAAGGATCTGAGAAGATGCTAGAAAGAATCTATCAAGATGGGGAGAAAAAACAAATATTGAGGAAAGTAGTAAGAATATTATCCCTGAAAAATTAACTCAAGGTAGATTAAAGATTGAAATGTAAGACCTCTAACTATTAGACTCCTAGAAGAACACCTAGTAAACACCATTCAGGACATCAGCCTTAAGAAAGAATTTATGACTAAGTTCTCAAAAGCAATTGCAACAAAAACAAAAATTGACAAGTGGGACCTAATTAAACTGAAGAGCTCTGCTCAGCAAAAGAAACTATCAATGGAATAAGACAACATACAGAATGGGACAAAATACTTGCAAACTATTCATCCAAAAATGGTCTAATATCCAAAATCTAGAAGGAACTTAATTCAACAAGCAAAAAACAAATAACACTTTAAAAAAGCAGGCAAAACATATGAACAGACACTTCTCAAAAGAAAACAAACAGCCAACAAACACATGAAAAAATATTCATCACTAATTATCAGAAAAATGTAACTCAAAACCACAATAAGATACCATCAGAATGGCTACTAAGAAAATTTCAGAAAATTACAGATGCTGGCGAGGCTGCAGAGAAAATGGAACTGTTGGTGGGAAAGTAAATTAGTTCAACCACTGTGGAAAGCAATTTGAGATATCTCAAAAAACTAAAAATAGTACTACCATTCAACCCAGGAATCTCATTACTGGTAATATCCAAAAGAAGATAAATCATTCTACCAAAAAGATACATGCACTTGTATGTTCATCAAAGCTCTATTTACAATAGCAAAGGCATGGAAGCAACCTAGGTGCCTATTAGTGGTAGCTTTGATCCAAAAAATGTAGAATATATACACCATGGAATATTATGCGGCCATAAAAAAGAATGTAATGTCCTTTGCAAGAACATGGATGGAGCTAGAGGCCATTATCCTTAGCAAACTTATGCAGAAACAAAAAACCAGTAATGCATGTTCTCACTTATAAGCGGGGACTAAATAATAAAAACACATGAACACACAGAGGAGAATAATACACCCTGGGACCTATTGGAGGGTAAAAGTTGGAAGGAGCAAGAGGATATGGAAAAGTAACTAATGTGTACTAGGCTTGCTACCTGGGTGATAAAATAATCTGTACAACAAATCCCCATGACACATGTTTACCTATATAAAAAAACCTGCACATATACCAAAATAAAAGTTAAATAAAAAGAAAAAAAAAGGGCCAGGTGCAGTGGCTCATGTCTGCAATCCCAGCACTTTGGGAGGCCAAGGCGGGCAGATGACTAAGTCAGGAGTTTGAGACCAGCCTGGCCAACATGATGAAACCCCGTCTCTACTAAAAATACAAAACAATTAGCTGGGTGTGCTGGCAGGCACCTATAATCCCACCTACTCAGGAGGCTGAGGCAGGAAAATCATTTGAATCCAGGAGGCGGAGGCTGCAGCGAGCTGAAATTGCACCATTGCACTCCAACCAGGGTAACAGGGTGAGACTCTATCTCAAATAATAGTAATAATAATTTTTATGCAAAGAAATAGAACATGTGATACATATACCCCAAGGAATACTACACGGCCATAAGAAAGGACAAAATCATGCATGTTCTTTGAAGAAATATGAATGCAGCTGGAGGCCATTATCCTAACAGAATTAATACAGAAACAGAAAATCAAATACCATATGTTCTCACTTATAACTAGGAGCTAAACATTGGATACTCATGGACATAAACATGACAACAATAGACAAGGAGATCAATAAAGAGCGGAGGAAAAGAAGGGAAAGGGATGAAAAGTAACTATTGGATACTATTCTCACGACCTGGGAGACAAGATCATTTATATCCCAAACCTCAGGCAATATACCCATGTAACAAATCTGTATATATACCCCATGAATTTAAACTAAAAGTTGAAATTACTTTAAAAAACAATAATGGTGGTTGAAGAGAAGGGGTTTGTCTGAAAGACATTTTTTCTGGAATAGCATAGGAAAGACAAGGAAAAACATAGTATCTTGTGAGAGAGTGAGATTCCTTTCCAGGAAAGCCGTAGGGAAAGGGGCAAGACAAGACCCCCACAAAGAAAATGTGTCATGTCTTAAACTATCTCAACCTTAGGCAAATTCACAAAAATCAGGGGAAGTAACCAAATGATTCCAACATTCTTAAGCTAGGTATAGAAGGAATAGAGAGTTTGAACAGTATTAAAGTGGCTACCCAACAAGATGGAGGGGCACTTCAGGGGTGAACTACATAGACAGAGAATAGAGAACCAGATGGGCAATGACTTACATCTCAGCAGAAACAACCAAGAAATCAATGGGCCCTCACCCAATGTCTTGGCATTTCATGAATCAACTCGAGGAAAGCAAAGGGACCCCAAACTGATGAAGGTGAATATTTCTCCACTTAATCAGGTTCAAAGTGGAAATGAATTTGACTTACAAAAAATTAAGGAAGGTTTTCAGGAACAAAGCAAGAATGTCACCCCAACAATGCTTTTCAATGTTGTTACAGATGACATAACCATCTGTGTAGAAAATCCAAAAGAATCAGAAAAAGAAAAAGCAATTATAGCAGGGTTGGAGGATACAAGATTAATATACAGAAGTCAATTGTTTTCCTGTATATCAGCAATGAATAAATGAAATTTAAAATTAAAAATACACTACTATTTACATTAACACTTCAAAAAATAAAATACTTAGATATAAATCTAATAAAATATGTACAAGATTTATATGAGAAAAACTACAAAACTCTGATTGAATAAATCAAAGAATAACTAAATTAAAAGATATTCCAAGTTAATAGACAGGAAGACTCAATATTGTTAAGATTTCAGTTTTTCCTAACTTGATGGATAGAATCAATGCAATCACAATCAAAATCCCAGCAAATTACTTTGTAGCAATTGAGAAATTGATTCTAAAGTTTAAATGGACAGACTAAAGACCCACAATAGCCAACTCTAAGTTGGCTGAAGAAAATCAGAAATCTGATACTACCTAACTTCAAGACTTAAATATAATTTACAGTAATCAAGACAATGTGGTATTGACAAAAGAATAAGCAAATAGATGAGCAGAACAGAATAGAAAGCCTAAAAATAGAGTCAAATAAATATAAATATACGTAAATGTAACTGTGGTCAGCTGATCTTTGACATAGGAGCAAAAGCAATGCAATGAGTATAAGATATTTTCAACAAATGCTGCCTGAACAAGTAGACATTTACATAGAAAAAATGACTAGGTATATGCCTTACATCCTTCATAAAAATTAACTCAAAATAGTTCATAGACTTAAATGTAAACATAAAACTATAAAACTCCTAGAGCATAAATATGAGAAATTCTAGATGACCTTGGCTTTGACAGTAACTTCTTAGATGTGACAACAAAGGTGTAACATAAAATACAGCGTTGTTAATCTGGACTTCATTAAAATTAAAAATGTCTGTTCTGCAAAAGATACTAACATGAGAATGAAATGAAAAGCCATAGGTTAAGGGAAAATATTTGCAAAAAAACAACTGAGAAAGGACTTTATCCAAAACATACAACACTCTTAAAACTCAACAATAAGAAAGCAAACAACCTGATTAAAATATGGGCCAAAGACTTAACAGATACTTCACCAAGCATGATATACAGACGGCGAACAAACATATGAAAAACACTCTACATAATATGTCATGAGGGAAATACAAATTGAAACAACAAGGAGCTACCACAATACCTACTGGAATGGCCAGAATCCAGAACTCTGACAACACCAAATTCTTGCAAAGATGTGGAGCAACAGCAGCTCTCATTCATTACTAGTGGACTGCAAAATGTACAGGTACAGTCAGTTCGAAAGACAGTTTGGCAGTTTCTTCCCAAACTAAGTATACTCTTGCCATATGATCCAGCAATCACATTTTTTGTTATTTACCCAAAGGAGTTGAAAGCTGTGCCCACAGCAAAAATCTACACATGGATATTTATAGCAGCTTTGTTCATAATTGCCAAATCTTGGAAGCAAAATTGTCCTTATGTAGGTGAGTGGATAAATTATAGTTCATCCAGACAATGAAAAGTTATTAACAATAAAAAAGAAACAAGTTATCAAATCACAAAAAGACATGGAAGAAACTTAAATGCATAGTACTAAGTATAATGAGTTAGTTTGAAAAGGTTACATATGTGCTGTACAATTCCAACTATGTGACAATCTGAAAAACGGAGACAGTAAAAAAAAAAATCAGTCATTGCCAGCTGTTAGGAGGGAGGAAGGGATAAAGAGGCAGAGCACGTAGGACTTTTAGAGTGGTGAACCTACTCTCCAAGATACTGTAATGGTGATGCATGTTTGTCCAAACCCATAGAATGCACAATACCAAGAGAAAACCCTAATTAATGTAAACTATGGACTTTGGGTGATTGTGATGTGTCAGTGCAGGTTCATCAATTGCAACAAATGTACCACTCTGGTGGGGAAAGTTGATAATGGAGAAGGCCATGTATGTGTGAGGGCTGGGGAATATGGGAAAATCTATATCTGCCTCTTAACTTTGCTGTAAACCTAAAATTGCTCTAAACATTAAAGTCAATATTTAAAATTAAGGAAAGTCAGCCAGGTGCAATGGCTCATGCTTGTGATTCCAGCACTTTGGGAGGCAGAGGCATGTAGATCACATGAGATCAAAAGTTTGAGACCAACCTGGCCAACATGGTGAAGGCTCATCTCCACTAAAATACAAAAATTAGCCAGATGTGATGGCACACGCCTGTAATCCCATCTACTCAGGAGGATGAGACATGAGAATCACTTGAAACCAGGAGGCAGAGGCAGCAGAGAGCTGAGATTGCACCACTGCACTCCAGCCTAGGCAATAGAGCAAGAACCTGTCTCAACACACACACACACACACAAAAGTTACATGCTTGCATAACTGCTTTATTTACAAAACATACAGTCACCCTTGTGCATGCATCTTTAAAGATAGATCTTTATCTGTCATCATAGATACATCATTGAACATAAGAGAGTGACATGAGAGTAAACTCATCAAGATCAAGAAGAGACTCAGCTGATGCCAACAAAGAACTAACATATAATAAAATCTTATGAAAAAATGCTTTTTTTGGACATGCTGTCCCTTAATAAAACACAACTGTTACCACATATCTTTTTATGTGTGCTTCCCTCAGTACAGTACATATGATCATAAATTAAAATCAGGAAGCTTGAATTTTACTTGAGTTTTCTTATCCCATTTGTAGCCATGAGTACATTGCTTAGATCTCAGTTTAATTTAGTGGGTCTTTGTAATCCAAGGTGGCTCAAATAATCGGATATTTCATGATCACAGCTGAATTACAGTGACCAAGACTATTAAGCTACATTGGGTTTACCTGCCTAATGGGAGATTATTTAAAGTGATGTTAGACATGTAACTCAACTCAATTTTCTCATGTATAAAATAAAAGGATTAGGCCACATGATTTATAAGGTGCTTTCCACAATTTTGATTCTTCTGAAACCATTATGAAGTATGGATTTTTCCTTCCATCTCTAAAAACCAGTTCCTAAGAGTCAGAACTAGGGAACCTAAGGCAGGGAAAATGAGTTTTTACTCCCTAAAAGAAACACCTAAATAGCACTTATGATGGAAAAAGCCCATTTTTAGCACTTTACACCTATGCATGCATTTAATCCTCACAACAGAGGTAGGTACTTGTATTATGCTTATTTAGCAGATGAGGAGCCTGAAGGATCAGACAAAGTAGTTTAATTTGTTCAAGTGTGCACAGCTGGTAAGTAATGAATGGGGTCATGACGCAAACACAGGCAGTTTGGCTTTTAAGTTCATGCTCTGAACCACCCTACTCTTAGGCATGCATAAAATTCACAAAGCCCGTGTACTTTATCCATCATGGCAAGCAATTATGTTAGACTCATAGAACTCTTCCAGCTTCCCTTCGCATTAAAGAAGAGCAAGGGGCAGGGCTGAACAAACATGTGCATTGTCAGAGCTCTATAAACAAATGTGACTCAAGACTCCTGGCATTGCTAATTTAATTGATACTGTCATCAAAAGTAACCTATCTTTGGAAAAAATAATATTATAACCCTGACATTCCATTCAACACTATAATATTTGTTATTACATCTTGAAAATGGAGGTCCAATGAAGAATTCAGACCTCTTGGCCCATCTTCTTATTATAGTCTGAATTTTATTTAACTTTTCATTCTGCCTTTTGAAGGCCTTCAATCAATCCAGCTCCTTGCCCTTAATTATAAAACACCTCTCACTCTAGACTGTTGGTTTCTTGTGATTTGGGACTTTGCCTGTCTTGATTGTCACTCTATCACAAACGGGTAGAATAATGCACACACAATAAGTATTTGTTAAACGAGTCAGTAGATATCCAACAAATGTTTGTGAATTAATAATATACAAAACATGGCCAGGTGCAGTGGCTCATGTCTGTAATCCCAGCACATTGGGAGGCCTAGGCAGGAGGATAACTAGAACCCAGGAGTTCAAGACCAGCTGGAGTAACATGGAAAGAACTTGTGTCTAAAAAAAATGAGAAAATTAGCTAAGATGTTTCAGACAACATCTGAAAAAAGATATATTTTTTATGGCAGGTAAAAGGATGATTAACTCAAGAAATAATAACAATTGTGGTTTGGTTATATATCATAAAGTAGAAATGCAGATCTATCTTTTAGAAACCTTAAAAGAAAACTGAGAACTTACCACACTAAAAATGGGAAAGAGGAAATCTGAATAAGCAGTAGGAGTTGCTCATTGAGTAAATGTTCTTGCATATTAAGCACCTGTTACATGAGTTTTGATGAGATTCAACCTCAACCAATTATCTTTAATATGTTTTCATTGAAATATTAAACTTATTTAATCAATGCACAAGAGATTTCTTCAATTAAAAGTGAAATGTCTGGTTTATTAAAAAAAATTGAGGTCTATTTCTATTTTAACACTTAAGAAATTAAACAAGAAAAACTCTACACTTGAGTTTAGCAATCAAGACACAAGCCCAATCCTGTCTCTAAAGAGACTGTTAGGCATCCTATTCGTTGCATTAGACCATCTGATATTAAGTTGAATAAGCTTAATTAAAATCAAACTCCAAAAAGAACAATTTAAACTAATGGAACATGGGATAAAAGCAAACATAAAATATAGTCACCCAGTTTTAAGAATCAAGTAACCTATAGTGAAAATATCTAATTACCTGAACTCAAGGTAAAAACATAAATGATCAAAATGTAAATGGTGGTACTGGGTCTCAGATTAATAAACTTGTACTTCCGCTGAAAGAGAGTCAAGGTTATCACTGCTTCTCTAAACAAATTCTAAAGCCCACGCATGGTAACCTTTGAAATTTTAACAGAGCATCGCCAAGCATTCACAGATTGCTTCAGTTTGCATGTCACTGGTCATAGAACTTTGAACCAGCCATTTTTGTTTGGAAAACTTGTAGATATTGTCTCTCTTTAAGTTAAACAAACCCTTGGACATACACAAATGCTGTTTAATGGAAGTTGTCTCATGAAAGGAAAATTTCACTGGTAAAAAATTAAATGGAATAGTACACAACAAACTAAATAATCTCTGGACCAAAAAAAAAACCTCATACTTTTTATCTTTTTTCTCACCTACCTTATATATAGAAGATATCTTTTATTTCTTTTTATTTTATTCATAAAGAGAATGGTCCTATATCATCTTGAGTTACACCTATTTGAAATTAATGTTAAAATATTTTATTGTAATATAATAAATATAATAAAACTCCTCAATTTTTGCTTTATAATATTCTTGATTGAAATGCAGAGGAGAATCTAAACAAATTTCTGGTAGTATAATTCTGTTTGTCTATTGAATTTCATTAAAATATCAAAGGCATTTTTTATAGGAAAAACATAACTCCTTAATAAACTAAGGTAAAGAAAGTTTAAATCCTTTAATTAAATAGAATTTATTTCCCATAAACATTGACAATATTCAGAATAGTAATTATATTATTGAGTTATGATCACTATATTTACCTTAGAATAAAAATACTAATGACAGGCCAGATGCAGTGGCTCCCACCTGTTATCTTAGCACTTTGAGAGGCTAAGGTGGGAAAACCACTTGACCCCAGGAGTTTAAGACAAGCTTGGGCATTGTAGCAACACCTCATCTCTACAGAAAATAATAACTTTCAAAATTAGCTAGGTGTGATGGTACACACCTGTGGTCCCAGCTACTCAGGAAGTTGAGGCAGGAGAATCATTTGAGCCCAGGAGCCTGAGGCTGCAGTGAGCTGTGACTGTGCCACTGCATTCCAGTCTGGTGACAGAGTGAAAAACCATCTCTAAAGAAAAAAAAAAATAAGAAATACTAAAGAGAAAATAAGTAGCATGTTAAACTCTAACAGTATTCAGTTATCTTTTTTCTTTTAATGAGGGTTTATATGAAGAGTCTGTCTTATCCACTGGTGCGGTACACACAGTTACCTAATGCTGACATCTATTTGACTACTATTTATTTCTTTTTTAGTTCATTCCAGTTTATTACTATCCCATCACTACTCTGAAGCTGAAACTTTTCAAGTCACCATACTCAATCCCAATGGGAAAGTATTTGCTACATATGTTCCATGCATATGAAAGAACACATTTGATGGCAATTGATCAGCCTCTTTTATGTTAATCTTAATGAAACTCCATTATTCTAGTTCCCTATCTTCTTGAACCAACTGTTTACTTTCTTTCTTATTTGCTGACAACTCTTCTTTCTATCTTCTAACGAAAGGCTTCTTTGTTTCCTGTTCATTCAGTCAGGAAATCATTTAGTTGGTCGAATTGGTGTTGATTTGGTTAATATAGTAGTACTGTTTAAATGAGGAAAATTTCCAAAAGTTTAAATTTATTGAGCTGGATGTCAGTTTGCCTATTACGATTACTATCAGTCAATATACAACATCAATAGGCTAAATAAAGTTAACTGTATCTATATTTTTAAAAAGTCATTTATTTTCTTTTTTCATTTGGTCTATTTTCTCTCCTCTCCTGTTTTCTCATTTCTGTTTTATTGTGGTAATGTATTAATGGATATATGTAATCCAAACACAAACAATTCTGTACATTACTCCCAGAAACATTTTCCTAGAATATTATATGCATTCATTATTCTCATTCTACTCAAAAATTTATAGTGGTTCTCCATTGCATATAATAAAACCCAAATTCTAATAAAGTTCTGGACCCTGTGCTTAATACAGAAAGGGAAGCAGCCTAGAAAGGAGAGCCTTTCATAATGTGAATCACTCGACCAACTTGCGTAACAGGCTCTTTTAAGGAAGTGAAAAGTCAGCAGATTGGTGAAATACAAAGTTCCAAAAGGAGAAGACTATATATAATGAATGTTTAATAAGTGTGCATCAACGAACAGGAGAGTCAGGTTTTAATGAGGGCAAGGAGACATATAGAATAGATAAGAAATGGGCTTGAGATGAAGATGAGGATCTGACCGTGCTAATGGGAAAAGGAAGTAGATACAATGACATGGGGAAAGCAGAGACGGCATGAGTTAGACGAGATAAAAGAAGTAATATCCATAAAGATTGGGTGAAGAGTAGTATACTACAAAAGAAGTAAATGTTAGGAAAGAAAGCCAATTTACTGAAAGCAGGAAGGCAGAGGCAGATAAACAGACATGGAAATTAAAACATACACATATTTATAAAAATAATTTAAGTTTTTTTTTTTTTCCTTTTTTTATATGATCTCCCTATTCAATACCTTGGGGAGGAATCAAATTGGTCTAGCAGAAATGCAAAGAGAAAGAAATGTTAGTATTCATCTAACATTACCAAATTTTCAAGTGACACAATAATCTTGAGAAATTTTTGCTAAGAGAGAAAGGTTTTACTACTTAAGCTTGTTCATCTACATATCAAAAGCTTAACTTAAGTGGTCTCAACCTAGAGTGTCTTTTAAATTTTTTTTCTTTTACAGACCATATAAACCAGATAGAGAGAACTCTGAATGAGAATGAGGCCATTTCATTCTTTCCAGGAATAAAATTGGAGAAACTTTCCAGAGGAAGAAAAGGAGAAGCAAAAGAGACAACGAAAAGGAATGAAAATTGGATGCGTACATTGCTAATGTCACTCTGAGACCTATTATCCTCAAACAAACAGGCAAATAAGATGTAAGATGGAAAATCAAGTAGGTTGAGGAGAAAGACAATAGCAGTTTTGCACTGTTTCCTATTTGGAACTCCTAGAAAGACTCCCTCACAAAGTACCCATAAGCAGCAATATGTGGAGGCCCCTGTGAAGCAAAAATAAACAATTACATGGTAATGAGAGAGTTATTTTAGGATTGATAGCATCGTGTCTTGAAATTTTATATCACATCTTACTGAATGAATGAGAGGCATATGCACTAAGCTCATATGCCAGCGTTTTTGGGTCTGAAGTGGGGGTGGGATAACTCTGTTTGGTAAATTCATCTGCCATTATATCTGAGTACAACCAAATATGGTCCTCACAGAACTTTATCTAAGATACAAGAGGTTGAATTTTGGCATTTTTAACCACACAAGATTTGAGATATCCATACAGAATAGTATGCTGTATGGATAGTACACTGTAGAATCCTGTGGAATAAGAAAATTAAATTCAAGAATACTGAGGAAAAAAGAGACAAGAAAGTACTCAACAGCAGTAAAACTTAAAACTTTATATACTTGGCAGATCTGAGAAGCTAAATCCTAATCACTTCTCTTTAGGTTAGCTCCAAATCAGAAAATTAATGAAATCCTGAAGAGTCACTCTAATTTTTATCATCATACTGTCCTTCTTAGACTGCCTTGTGATAAGAACAAAGTGTTCTGGACAGGTCTCAGGCACAGTAGCCCAACCCATGAGGAGGTAACAGTCCCTTTGGCAACAGTTTAATTACTAAGTCCAATGTCATGGAAAAATCATCTAGAATCGTCACAACGTGTCTTATCCCAGAGAACTCACCCAGGCATGTTTGTCTACTCTGCTCTACTACAAAACTTTAACAATCCCATCCACACCGTGTTGACTCTGACCATGAAATACTAACCACAGGGAGTAGAGGTCACATATAACCAAGTTTAAAGGCTCATCCCAGTGGCCCCCTCCCCACTAAACACACACACACATACACACACACACACACACACACACACGCAGACACACACATCTGGAACAGGCATGCCTTCCTTCCACCTTTTCCCCTCTTGGTTCCAGCATTTTCTTTATTTCAAACAGACCTCTGGCATTTACTTCCAGACAAACTACAAGACTTGCTAACTTTCCCTTTTTCCATATGAGTCTGCTTTCCTCACTTGCGTGGAGAGAAGTTCCTCTCACTGACCTGTTTAATTCTAAGTTCGATATTCAATGGGTTTTTAAAATATCTAGCCAGGCAGTCAGGGAGTATAAATGGAAAATAACCAGTATTTATTTGCCATTTTGTACTCACCAGATGAATGTGATCACATATTTGATCCCCCTGTTTTTCTAGGGGAGTAGGTTTCAATCTTTCCTGTGCCTAAAATCAGCAGCATAATGAGACATCATTCGGTATTTTCTTGTATTCTCCCAACAACATTCCACACTAAGAATTACCTACTCCTAATTTTAAAATGATCTTCCAATCGTCCAAATGTCATCAATAATGTATCAATTCAATGTAATACTATGCCCTGTAGGAAAAAAAAAAAAAGAGAAAACTCCTTAAAAATGCATGTAAAATAGTCTCTAAGATATATTATTGTTCAGGAAAAAAAAAAAAAAGTACAGAGCAGAGTCCATAGTACGCTACCACTTAGGTAAAAAAGAAAAAAGAGGGTATGCTGGGAAGGACATATAAATATTGACTGGTTCCCAATTATAAAAAAAAAATCTCTGGAAGCACACACAAGAAAATATAATACTGGTTAACTCCTGGAAGGAGAGATGGATGACCATGGAATATATATCTTTCACTGGATGATACAAACCATGTTAACATATTATTCATTCAAATATAATTGAAATTAAAACTGAAAAATATTTAAGACACAAAGTAGTTTTTGGTGAATCTAAGAACTGTTAAGTTTTGTTTTACCATTGTACTAGTCCTAGGAAAATATGTCTCATATTAGGAAAGACGTTGTCCAAAATCACATACTTTAGATTCCTTCTCATATAGTTGGCAGGGAAGAAAATTTCTGGTCTCCTACTTCTGAAAAAAGTTGCTGCTAGCCATGGTCCATACATCAGCCAATCTTGAATCACACTGGTTACAATGACTGAATAGAATAAGAAACTTCAGCAGTATCCTTCACAAATTACTTCTATCTTTCAACTTTTAAAATTCAACATTAAATCTCAATCATTGCACATGATAGGAGAGTGTTAGAAATGACGTCAAAGAAATTGAGAAAAAACAAAAGAAAATTTACTGCTTGCACAAGCAACAATTTTTATTTTAGTTGGAAACTAGTCAATGAGCTACTTTGATGTACAGTTTATTGAACAGTGGCTCTGAGATCATGTGGTTCTCTGAGGCTAACACCATATCTTAATCATCCCTGTAGCACCCAGTACCTAGAACAGTGTTTTTCAAGTTATGTTCTATGGAAACGTGGGGTGCTTCAGATATCTGCAAATATTTGGTTTGCTCTACTTATTTAAAAGTATATGTAATTTAAACTCTATATATGCATACATATATATACACACATATATGCATACATATATATGTCCTACATCAATTATATGTATTATAATACACATATAATAAATGTGTGTATATATATCCAAGTTGGAGACTTCAGAGATAATAAAAACATTAACTTCTATGGCCTGGGAAATTCATTTTTGAACAAATCTAGGGAAAATATCTATGTATACATTTGAATTTCTTGAAAATGTCAGTGCTTAGGAAGGTTGAATCTTACAAAATGTGTTTTCTAAAATTCAGAACTGAGCATATCACACTATGTACAATTCTATTTAAAACCTTTGTTCTAGGTACATAGGGGTTCATTACATTAATCTCTCCAAATATGTATACTTTTCCTAATACAAAAAATTAAAAATTAAAATAAAAGGTTTGTTCTATTCTTCTGCTGTCCCAGCTGAATAGACAATTTCAAACTGATTCCATTTAGTTATTCCTCATGAGTCAGGGGGAAAGTGTGGCTTCAAGTCACCATTGCCCTTTGCTGTGGCTAAATTCTTCACTCTTTTGTGATTGTGTGCATTACAAAAGTCCTGGGCCACTTCAAACAGAAGATTCTTTTATGAAGAACTTGGCAGAGCCTTAAGGTACAGTGGATGGCACTTCAAACTGAACAAATGATGGAGAACAGACAGTTCTGGTGACTGGCCCTGACTGTGGGACAACAATAAAAAAAATGTGGAACTCAAGTTTCATTCAGCTTTGTAGTGCTTCATCACGGAATGGAAATCATTGCTTTGGTTGGTTGTGAGGTAAGGGCAGATGGTGACTTGTGTCATTCCCATTCTTCCTTCTTCTCCAGACATGAGTAGTTCATCTGTGAGACGTGGGAAAATTTGCTCCTCAATTATGGATCCAAATCATATTTCCACACTACCCTCTTACCCTCACCCTTTCCAATAGTAGTATACTGGCTGGAAAAAAAAATATTCTCGACTTACAAGTTTAAGAATTTTGTGAATACTAGTTGAGGGATTTGGGGAAAAGAAAGATATAAACTGGTACTCTAAAATGCATGCGCCATACTCTAGTAAATGTCAATCAAGCTTTAAGCATACCTGCCTAGTACATGCTTTTGTCAAATTATAATCATATGTGCAAAGACAAGTGAACTTCCAACAAGTAGTACATGAAACCATCATAGTTTTATCATTTACCATATATTTGAGTTGCTCCTTGTCTGACTTATATTTATGATAAATAATATAAATAGGCTGGGTGTGGCCGCTCACACCTGTAATTCCAGTACTTTGGGAGGCTGAGGCAGGAGGATCATTTGAGCCCAGGAGTTTGAGACCAGCCCAGGCAATGTAGGGAGACCCTATCTCTACAAAAAATTTAAAAATTATCTAGGCATGGTGGTGCACATCTGTAGTCCCAGCTACTTGGGAGATTGAGGTGGGAGGATGGTTTGAGCCTGGGAGGCTGAAGCTACAGTAAGCGGTGATCATGCCACTGCACTCCAGCCTGGTTAATAGAGCAAGACTCTGTCTCAAAAATAATAACACTAATATAAATGATTGTTAGAGGTTGTAGGTGATGTAGTTATGAAATAAAATTATCCTACTATTCCTATATCATGTTATTCTCAGATTGCAGGTCAGACTGCTTTTCTTTTGCTTTGTTTTTAACTATTATCATTTTTAATGAAACCATTGCAATTTTTTTTCTTGTTATCTTGCAACCTTCTAAACATAAATTGAGAAGCAGGCTGAAAAAAGCACTGCAACTGTCATTCATGAACTTCAATAAAATGGCCTTATTGGTCTTAATGATTAATTTCATATTATTAAATATTTTAATTTGAATATGTAAAATAAATGTATACCAATAGAAAACTGCTTTTATCTGTGTCTATATTGGACTCTAAATATATAAATACATTATATTTACATATCGATGTTAGAAATATTTTTAAAATAACAGCCTGGTTCAATAACCAAAGAACAGGTTCAAAATAAGTTGAAAATTTCCTTTTCTAAGTAATGACTATTTTAGCTTTAACAAAATTCACAGAGCCATGTAGGATGGTTACAAAACAGAGTTTGAGAAATTTATGGTATGCAGGATAGCCCTGCAAACATCAAGCCACTTCTATCTTTCTATAAGGAGATAAACTAAAGAAGTAAGAGAGTCCTTGTAAAAAAATAATTTGATTTCAAAAGCTTGGTTTTAATAATCATGTATGAACTTTCTTGTCACATGAGGGATAGCTGTGATAATCAAGTCACGATAATAATTCTATTTATTTTTAGTAACCCTTAATGTTATTCCAAACTTCATAAACATATTTTACCATTTTTAAGTATATGTTACTTATCTGTAAATCAGCAAGTATTAACATGTAGTCCTGATTAGCTGAGTGCTATAAATACAAATTTTCAATACCATATAAATGAAATAACTTTCTCAAGTTGTTTCACAACTTTATTTATTCATTCATTCAACAAATAATACCAGTTGAGTATCTCTTATCTGAAATATTAATAATTGGGACCAGAATTTTCAACTTCAGTTTTTTTCAGATTTTGTGATACTTGCATATGTATTGATGAGGTATCTTGAGAATAGGACCCAAGTCTAAACATGAAACTCATTTATGTTTCATATACACCTTTATACACATAGCCTGAAGGTAACTTTATGCAATTTTAAAAAATAATTTTGTGATTAAACAAAGTTTTCACTGTGACAAATCACATGAGGTCAGGAATGGAATTTTCCACTTGTAGCATCACGTTGACGGAACTCAAAACTTTTGCATTTTGGAGCATTTCAGATTTCGGCTTTTCTGATTAGGGGTGCACAACCTCTATTGACTGCCTGTTAAGAAAAGACACAATGGCCGGGCTCGGTAGCTCACATCTGTAATCCCAGCACTTTGGGAGGCTGAGGGCGGCAGATCACAAGGTCAGGAGATCAAGACCATCCTGACCAACATAGTGAAACCCCATCTCTACTAAAAGTACAAAAAATTAGCTGGACGTGGTGGTGCATGCCTATAGTCCCTGCTACTCAGGAGGCTGAGGCAGGACAATTGCTTGAAACTGGAAAACGGAAGTTGCAGTGAGCTGAGATCATGCCACTGCACTCCAGCCTGGCGATAGAGTGAGACTCTGTCACAAAAAAGAAAAGACACAAGTTCCTACCTTCATGGAATTTACATTCTAGCACGGTAGACAGACATTAATGTAATAGGTAAGTCAATTATACAATATTTTAGAAGGCGACTAGTACTATGGAAAAAAGTTCGAGCAGGTTAAAGAAGTTTGGGAGTACAGGCAACAGAGATGTTACAATTGTAAATAAGACAGTAGACTTCAATGAGAATGCAGTATTGAGCAAAGACTTGAAAGAGACAAGGTAGATGCCACATACATAGTAGAGACAGAGTATTCAAAGCAAAGAGAATGAGTCAAAGGCTCTGCAATAGGAGCATTTCAAATGTGTTGGAATAACATTGAGGAAGTTAGTATGTCTGAAACAGAGTGACCAAGGGGGAGTGTAATAGGAAAAAAAGTCAGAGGTAAGGAGACCAGATCATATCATGTCCTAGAGATGACTGACAGAATCTCAGTTTTTCTTATGGTTGAAACAGAAAGCCAAGGTAGGGTCATGAGTAGAAAATGTAGCAAACTTAATACTACTGCATAGTAAATATTATTATGTAATAGAAAATTGCAAGGTTCAATGTGGGGCCAGGCACAGTGGCTCACACCTGTAATCCCAGCACTTTAAAAGGCCAAGGCAGGTGAATCACTTGAGGTCAGGAATTCGAGACCAGCGTGGCCAACATAGCAAAACCCAGTCTCTACTAAAAGTACAAAAATTAGCCAGGCATGGCAGTGCACACCTTTAATCACAGCTACTGGGAAGGCTGAGGCAGGAGAATCACTTGAACCTGAGAGATGGAGGTTACAGCCAGCCAAGAGTACACCACTGCACTCCAGCCTGGTGATAGAGTGAGGCTCTGTCTCCCCCCGCAAAAAAAAAAAAAAAAGGTTCAGTGTGAATGAAATATATAATAAAATGGCTCCTCTAAAATCTTACCTCCTATAGAGCTTATATTCTAAGACACTCACATAAAAACCATTTATTGAATAGTCACTATGACCAGATGCTATTCATTAATTAATTCAACAATTTATTAAGTGCCTACTGTGTGCCACGTGCTACTCAGTGTACAGAGATAGGCACCACAGACACAAAGATTAAAGAATATCAAAACACAGGAGGGGAAAGGGCACTCTAGGAAAGCATCTAGGTTTAAATGTTAGTATTACCATTTACTAGCTGTCTGATATTGGATACGTTTCCTAAGCATTTTCAGCCCCAGTCATCTCATCTGTAAAAGGGGATAATAAAAGTACTCCTTATACTATAGGGCTTTCTAAAGATTGTTCTGGTCATTATGTGGAGAGCGGATAGTAAAGAAGGCAACACAGGAAGGAAGAAGGGAGGGTTAGGGAGGTATTGCAAAGGTACTAGGAGAGTTCGGGGTCATGACAAGAGTGGTGGGAAATCACCAATCAGGATATATTCGGGAATTGGAGCCAATATGTCCTAATGGGTGGTGGTTAATTTGATGTGGCATATGAGAGAAAGAGAGGAATCAAGGATAACTACTAGTGTTTTGGCTAAATTAACTGCATCAATGATGGAGTCATTTGATTGGATTGGTAAGTCCGGAGATTCTGAAGAGAAAATTGGGTTCTATTTTGTATGTGTTATATCTGAGTTACCTATTAGACATCCAAGTAAATTCCAAATCAGCATCTGAACATGTAGATTTAAACTCAAGACAGAATCGAGAGCTAAAGGCCTAAATATAAGAAACAGAAATATATTGATGGGGATTATACCATGAGATAAAATTAATTAATTAGATTGAGAAAGTAGAGAGAACAAAGAAGACTAAGGACTGAGATCTGAATTACACCAATAATTCAAGCTCAGATATAAGGAAGGAGTCAGAGAGGAAAATAGAGGAGCATCGAAGTCAGAGGAAAACTAGAAGTATGTGGTGTCCTATTTTTAAAAAATAAGGATAAGGGAATAATCAATTATCTCAAACTCTCCTGAAAGCTTGAGGAAAATAAGTCCTCAGATTTGACCATTGGTTTTGATTAGATGGGGGTCACTGTTGGCTTTGACAATAGGAGTTTCAGTAGAGTAATACATGTATCAACCTGATAGAAGCATTGAGGAGAGAATGGAAAAAGAGAGGAAGTGGAGGTAGGTAAAGACAGCTCTTTTTTTTTGTGGTGTTGCACATCAACAGTCCCAGCCAATAGGGAAGCTAAGGCAGGAGAATTGCTTGAGGCCAGAAATCTGATATGAGCCTGGAAACACAGCAAGATCACCTGTCTACATACATACATATAGACAGACAGACAGTTCTTTCTATAAATTTTGCTGTAAAGGGGAACAGAGAAAGAGGTCTTGGGCCAAGTGAGTACTTTCAAAGATGGTGATATTCATATTCTAATAGAAATAATCCAAAAAGAAACGCAAAAATTGATGCAGGAGAAAGGGGCTAAATGAAGGAGAAAAATATTGACTAGGCTAGAGAATATGGAATCCCACATACAAACTGAAGAATAGAATTTAGACAGAAGCCAGGACAGTTTAATCATTTAAGGTGAGAAAGCAGATTGCAGAAATAAGAGCAGGGAGCTGGTAATTTGGGGGTTGGAAAGAGGAGGAAGTCCTCTTCCATTTGTTTCTATATCCTGCACAAAGTAAGAATCACAGCTTAGAGTGATGAGGATGGGAGAGATACCTGATTTCTAGATATTTTTTCTCCCTGGGGGCCTGGGTCACTTCATGATTGTGTGACCTATGCAACAGCACAGGGCTCTGCACCCAGAGGAGGCACATGCTTGGTTTAGAGCTCTGCTGTTTCCAACTTCAAGTTCTTAATCACTTTTGAACAAAGAGCCCCCATATCTTGATTTTGTAATGGGATGAACAAATTATGTAGCTACTCTTGCTAGAAGCTTTTGAATCTTTGTCATCAGCATTCTAGAATTTCAGCAAGTACCTTGCTATGGGTCTTTTTCAATCACTGTACTGAATCCAAAATTGGTCTTTTTCAAAGAGTAATTAACTTCTTCCATGCTAAGAGAGTTTCTTGAATTGCATCATTGGGAATTTCCTCCTTTTCTTTTTCTTTTTCTCTTTCTGCAAATCCTATATTCCAGATATTAAAGCTCTTGTACAAATTCTCTAGTTTTCTTAAAATGTGTCTCCTCCTATTTTCTACATCTTTGTATTTTTGTTCTACTTTCGGCCCAATTTCCTTAACTTTATCTTCCAACTCAAATTCTGTCAAATTTTTTCTTCTGTCATATTTTTGGTTTATTTTTTATTTCTTGGGTAACTATTCATGTTTCTAATGCCTCCATTTTTGATTCATATATTCTGTGATATTTAAGATTAACTGAAAATTTTTGTTTTTGTTTTGTTTTCTTTTGCTACTAGCATTTTCTGTTTCTTTTGAATTTTGTTTTTATGTAGTTTCGTTCTTCATCTCTGGCATAAAAGACTCCTCTCTAATGTCTAACGACCTTTGATTTTGCATATATACTTAAAAATAAGACAGTAAATGTTATTTGAAAAATTTTTAAGCTTTGTGAAACTTATTGACCATGGGCTTCGCTGCAGGATGAATAGAATTCAAATATTTTGTTGTTTTTATCAGAGTTTATCTTGTTTCCTCAAAAAATAAGTTTCCCTAATTGACTGCTTAGATATATATAAGTCTGGTAGCCAATGTTCTGGAGATCAGCGGAGAAAGGGGACCTGACATCTCACTATTTAAAATACTGGCTTAAAAAATATATATAAAAAAAATAAATAAAATACTGGCTTTATTTATTTTCCCTCTCTTCAACATGTGACTCATTTTTCTTCCTCCTGAGCCCAGAGGTTTTCTGGTTCAACAACTTTATTGAATAAATCTTGTTTCCTGCTTAGTAAGGGAAGGGTTATCACCTAGAGGCATAGAATTGAAGGGAGATCTGAAGAACTAACCACTCTTTTATTATCACTTAATTCTTCAGTTATCCCTGTCATCTTTCATATTCACCTATAAAGTTACCAGTTTCTCCCATTTCTGATGATATACTGTACTAAATTCCATGGCACATATGAGTTGAATTTTTATTGGGGTCTACACTAGTTTGCTAGGGCTGCCATAATAAGGTACCAAAAACTAGATTGCTTAAAACAACCAAAATTTATTCCCACAGCTCTGGAGTCCCAAAATCCAAAATCAACATGTTAGTAGGACATGTCTCTTCAAAGGACAGGTCTCTTGGAAGGTTCTAGGGCAGGATCTGTTCCAGGCCTCTCTCCTGGCTTCTGGTAGCCTCACATATTTCCTGGCTTATAGATGCTTCATTCCAGTCCTCCATTTTCATATGGTGCTCTTGCTGTGTTTCTTCCTATCATCTTCTCTTGGAGCATGTCTGTCTCTGTATCCAAATTTCTTCTGTCTATGAAGACATCAGTTATACTGGATTAAGTCCACCCTAATAACTTCATCTTAACATGACTAAATCTACAAAGACTCTTGTTTCTAAATTAGGTCATGTTCCGAGGTAGCAGAGGTTAGGACCACAATACATCTTCTTTTGGGGGACACAATTCAACCTATAACAGCCTCTCTCTCCCCCACTTCTCTTAGGTTTCAGCTTTCTCTAGTCTGTTAAATCTGTTAGGTCTTTTCTATCCTTCTAGATTTCAAAATGTTGTTGAATATTTCTTCTGTGTTGTGACTTCCTTCCTAGTTCTCTTTATATGTTTATTATGAAAAAGATAAATATGCTCAATATACTATGCTTAATTTCCAGAATAATTAGTTTAAAACTTAAATCATATTACATTAATGCCCAGCTCAACCATCCAATGTTTTCCCATGACACTGAGAATAAAATCCTAAATCACTATCATCATCCACAAGGATCAGCCCCAGCCTAGTTTTCTGAAGGTATCTCCTAACTCTCTGCTTTCACATGCCCCACTCCAGCCACATGGCCTTCTTGCTATTCTTTAAAATTGCTAAGCATGTTCCCACCTCAAGTCTTTTGGATTTGCTATTTTCTCCTCCTTCAAATACTCCTGAGGCTTGCTCCCTCACAAGATTCAGGTTTCTATTCAAAAGACTCTCACAGAGAAATAAACTTGCTTGACCATTGTCTTGGTTTGATTTCTTCCAAAACAAACTCTAAAACCAGAATTGGATAAAAAGAGTCTATTTGGAAGGCAATCTCTGAAAACAGAGTGAGGAAATAGGAACATAAGGCAAGGAAGAGAAGAAAGCCAATTAGGAGTGTGCTGATGGGTGGCTCACTACTGTGGGCTCCTAAGACTTCACACCACTGGAGACACTTAAAAACTATCACCAACTCCATCTCTCACTGGTTGAAGATTGTTTCTGGGGACATTAATTCCCAGCCTGCCTATGTGCTGTCAGACCTGGTACTTGCTGGTACTTGAGGCAGAGAACATAGCAGGGTCCCAATGAACATATGTCAAATGAATAAATGGAATGTGTAGAATTTTCTGGAGATACCAGGTGGAATAAGTATATATAAAAAAAAAAAACCCAGAAAAAGATGTTAAAGCATATTAATGATTTTTAAAAACTATCTACTTAGTAATTGAAATTAATGGTAAAACAAACAAACAAACAAACAAAACAAGCTGGGCATAGTGGCTCATGTCTGTAATCCAAGCAGTTTGGGAGGTTGAGGCAGGAAGATTACTTGAGGCCAGGAGTTCAAGACCAGCCCTGGCAACATAGCAAGACCCTATATCCACAAAACAAAAAAATAAAAGGTTAGCCAGGCATGGCAGCATGCACCTGTAGCCCCAGCTACTCAGGAGGCTGAGGCAGGAGGATTGCTTGTGCCCAGAAGTTGAGGCTGCAGTGAGCTATGATCATACTACTGCACTCCAGCCCAGGCAACAGAGTGAGACCATTTTTTTAAAAGAAAAAAAGAGAAAACAAGATAAAAGATAGTACTATAGAGTACCTCTGGGTTTTGTTTTAAATATATTTATGTATAATATTATTTACAGTACTAATCCTCTGTCATAAAAGGATTTCAAAATACAGTAGCTTAAATAAGATTCAAACTTATTTTCCTCTAATGTTACATCCAGATACAAGCAGTCCGAGGCTGACAGGGCAGCTATCCTTGACATGATAATACCTAACTCTAGACTTAAGATAGCTGTTCCACCCTCTCCATCCCTTAGCTGGTAAAAAGAAGGGAAAATTCTAGGGGGAAAAAATAGACCCATTCCTTGTAAAGTAATAACCCAGAAGAGGCACACATTATTTTTACAGATCCCATTGAGCAGAACACAGTCACATAGCCAAACCTAGCTCGAAGGGAGCCTAGAAATGCAATCGTTCGCTAGGTGTGCCCAGATAAAACTAAGGAGTCGATGATTAAAGGAAGAACGGAGAATGGTGATTGGTGGGTAAATAACAGTTTCCCTCACACATAAATATACTTGAACATGAACAATTTTGGAGAATAAGAATTCTGGGAAGTTAGAATGGACTCCCAGAGGTCTGGATTAGAGAATGGCTTGCTTGTTTGGTAAATCATTTTGTATTATTTGGAATGACTGCGAAGTATGTATATACTACAGTTTGTATATTTTCTTCCCCAAAAGCTTATGTTGAAATATGGTCTCCTGTATTGGAGGTGGGGCTTGATGAGAGATGTTTGGGTCAGGAGGACATATCACTTACGAATAGCTTGATGCCATTCTTGCAGTAATGAGTAAGTTCTTCCTCTGTTAGTTCCCAAGAGTTGGTTGTTTAAAAAGCTTGGCACCTCCCCTCCCCCTGTTTTCTCTCTCACTATGTGATCTCTCCCCTTTACTTTCTGCCATGAATGGTAGCAGCCTGAGGTTTTCACCAGATGCCCAATCTTATAGCCACAGAGTTGTGAACCAAGTAAACCTTATTGCTTTATTAATCACCCAGCCTCAGGTTTTCCTTTACAGCAACACAAACGTATTAAGACAGAATATTACTTTAGTAGCATTAAAATTTTATTCTTGCCACAGCCCAATAAAAGTTTAGCTTTTAGTTGACCGTAACTGGTCATGCATTCTCTGCCCACTGAGTAGCAGGAAAAGTGACAAAATTTTAATTTTTGAATTATGGTATCTTTATCTCTCAGACTCTCAGAAGAGTGTGAAAATTCAGTCTTTTTTGTTTTATTTTGTTTAAATGTCTACTCTCAAGTCACTTCCACCCCTAGAAACTTTTGCTGAATGGCATGAAGCTATATGGATGGCAAGGGTTCATGTGCTGTCATGGCACTGTGGAAAATGATAGGTCTGCACTGGAGCTTGTCTTCAGATGTGTACTGCTCCTGAAGAGTGATTGGTAAGGACGCATGTCAGACAATTTACTGTCTCTCAGAAAGGTTTTGGAGAATAATGATCAGGAGTGTGAAACACACCCATCTCTGCACATTCACATTTCTCCACCCATTTATTCTGTTGGGGCTGCCCCATGCAGGCCTCCCTACAGAGTGGTGAACACCCAGCACACCAAAGGAATGGGGCAATCATCCCTCTGCCTTCAACATTCACTCACCAGAATAAATGTTCCCATGCCCTCAACTGATTTAGCACTTCTTTCCCCCATGATTTCACCATGAAGAGAAGCTATCAAGACGTGTATCTCATTGCTTTCTTACTCTCTCTCCTTATCATTCTCCTGAACACAGAACAGGCAGATTCAGGCTTTCCCCTTTCTTCCAATCCCTCTTTTCCCCTAGAATAGCAAACTTCATGGCCTAGCCATCATCGTTAGAGGCAGTACCATTTCAAAGCTGGGAATAAATGCAACAACCTAAGTTCTCAGGCCTGGTTCTTGGTTTATTAAAGGGAGCTACATAACTTGGAAATTATTTTTCTTTCTCCACTGAGACTAGATTTCAAAATTGTTATAAGAAATTCTTTTTGGTAGTTGGAAGTGGCACCACTGTATTTTTTTTTTTTTTTGCTTTTTGTATCTTTTTTTACTTTTTATAATAATACTTTTAAATATGCATCATACAGATGCATACAATTGTTTCATCTATAACTCACCTTTTTCTGCTGGACTTTTAAAAAAATAATTTCCACTTTTATTTTAGATTCAGGAGGTACATGCACAGGTTTGTTACATGAGTATATTACATGATGCTGGGGTTTGGAGTATGATTAATCCCACAACCCAGCTTGTGAGCATGGTACCCAACAGGTAGTTTTTTACCCCCTTGCCCTTTTCTTTTTTTCCCCCTCTAATGATCCCTACTGTCTATTGTTGCCATCTTTATGTCCAGGAGTACCCAACGTTTAGCTCCTACTTATAAGTGAGAGTATGTACTATTTGGTTTTCTGTTCCTACATTAATTCACTTAGGATAATGGCCTCCAGTTGTATCCATGTTCCTGCAAAAGACATAGGTTTGTCCTTTTCCATGGCTGCATAGTATTACATGGTGTATATGTACATTTTCTTTATCCAATCCCCCATTGATGGACACCTAAGTTGATTCCATGTCTTTCCTATTGTAAAGAGTGCTATGATGAACATACGAATACATGTGTCCTTTTGGTAGAATGATTTTTTTTTCTTTGATAATATATCCAGTAATGGCATTGCTGGATCAAATGGTAATTCAATTTCTAGTTCTATCAGAACCCTCCAAACTGCTTTCCACAGTGGCTGAACTGATTTACATTCCCACCAACAGTGTATAAACATTCCCTTTTCTCTGCAGTCTCACCAGCATCTGTTATATTTTGACTTCTTAATAATACATATTTTGACTGGTATGAGATGGTAACTCATTGTGGTTTAGATTTGCATTTCTCTGGTGATTAGTGATGTTAAGCATTCTTTCATACATTTGTTTGCCACTTGCATGTCTTCTTTTGAGAATTAGCTGTTCATGTCTTCCTTTGCTTGTTGAGTTAAGTTCTTCTAGATTCTGGATATCAGACCTTTGTTGGATGCATAGTTTGTGAATATTTTGCTGCATTCTGTAGGTTGTCTGTTTACTCTGTTGACAGCTTCTTTTGTTGTGTAGAAACTCTTTAGTTAACAATCCCATTTGTCAATTTTTGGTCTCGTTGCAACAAAAAATGCTATTAAGGACTTACAAATTAATTGCCAAGACTGATGTCCAGAATGGTGTTTCCTAGATTTTCTTCTAGGATTTTTATAAAGGTTTTATATTTAAATCTTTAATCCATATTGAGTTAAATTTTTTACATGGTGAAAAGTAGGGGTCCAGTTTTATTCTTCTGTACGTGGCTAGCCAGCTATTCCAGCACCGTTTATTGAATAGGGAGTTCTTTCCTCATAGTTTATTTTGTCACCTTTGTCAAAGATCAGATGTCTGTAGGTGTGCAGCTTTACTTCTGGGTTCACTCTTCTGTTCAATTGGTCTATGTGTCTGCTTTTGTACCAGTACCAAGGTGTTTTGGTTACTATAGCTTTATAGTATAGTTTGAAATTGAGTAATATGATGCCTCCAGCTTTGTTCTTTTTGATTAGGATTGCTTTGTCTATTTACTCTCTTTTTTTGGTTCCATATAGATTTTATAATAGTTTCTTTCCTAATTCTGTGAAAAATGACATTGATAGTTTAATAGAAATAGCATTGAATCTGCAGGTTGCTTTGGTCAGTATGGTCATTTTAACAATATTGATTCTTCCTATCCATGAGCATGGAATGTTTTTCCATTTGTTTGTATCATCTATTATTTCTCTCAGCAGTGCTCATAGTTCTCCTTGTGAAGACCTTTTACCTCCTTAGTTACATGTATTTCTAGGTATTTTTTTGTGGTGGCTATTTTAATTGGGATTGCATTTTTGATTTGGCTCTCAGCTTGAATATTATTAGCGTATAGAAATGTTACTCTTTATACAATGATTTTGCATCCTAAAACTTAAGTCATTTATTATTATTATTCCAGGAGGCTTTTGACAGAGTCTTTAGGGTTTTTCTAGGCATAAAATCATACTGTCAGCAAAGATAAATAGTTTGACTTCTTTTACTATTTGGAACAACTCTTTTGTGTCTTTCTCTTTTCTAATTGCTCTGGCTAGGACTCCAGGACTATATTGAATAGGAGTAGTGACAGTGGCATTCTTGTCTTGTTTCAGTTCACCAGGGAATACATCCAGCTTTTGCTCATTCAATATGTTGTTGACTGTGGGTTTGTCATAGATGGGTCCTATTATTTTGAGGTATGTTTCTTCAATGCCTAGTTTGTTGAGGGTTTTGATAAAATGTTTATTTCAACAATACTTAACTATCCTAAATATATGCACACTCAACATTGAAGCATCCAGAGACATAAAATAACTACTTCTAGACCTATGAACAAACATAGATAACCACATACTAATAAGTGGGCCTTTAGCACCCCATCAACAGCATTAGACATATCATTGAGACACAAAACTAACAATGAAATTCTGGACTTAAACTTGGCCAGTGACCAATTGGACATCTATAGAATATTTCTCCTATCAACTACAGTTATACATTCTTCTCAACTGCACACAGAACATATTCTAAGCTCAACTACATGATCAACCATAAAACAAATCTCAATAAATTTAAAAAAACAAAACAAAACTAAAATCATGCCAACCATACTCTTGGACAACAATGGAATAAAAATAAAAATCAACACCAAAAAAAATCTCAAAACCACACAATTATGTGGAAATTAAACAATCTTGTTCTTGAATTACTTTTGAGAAAACAATGAAATAAAAAAAATTTGAAATAAATGAAAACAGAGACACAACATACCAAAATCTCTGGGGCACAGAAAAGCAGTCTTAAGAGGAAAGTTTATAGTGCTAAACACCTACATCAAAAAGTTAGAAAGCTCTCAAATTAATAATCTAACATCACACCTAAAGGAATTAGAAAAACAAGAACAAACTAACCCCAAAGTTAGCAGAAGAAAAGAAATAACTAAAATCAGAGCAGAACTGAATGTAATTGAGACCCCAAAATCTATCCATGGAATCAACAAAACCCAAAGTTGATTCTGTGAAAAGATTGATATACTGCTAGCTAGATTAACAATGAAAAAAAGAGAAAATACAAATAAACATATTAAGAAATAACAAAGGTGACATTACAACCAATCCACAGAGATACAAAAGATACTCAGAGACTATCATGAATACCTCTATGCACACAAACTAGGAAATGAATAAATTTCAGGAAACACATATTCAATATTGAATCAGAAAGAAATTAAACCCCTAAACAGAACAATATCAATTTCTGATATTGAATCAGTAATAAAACACCTACAAGCCAAAAAAAAAAAACGCCCCAGACCAGATAGATTCATAGTCAAATTCTATCAGACATACAAAGAGTCAGTACCAATTCTACTGAAACTATCATTCTACAAAGCCAGCATCACCCTGATGCCATAACCAGGCAAAGACACAATGAAAAAAGAAAACTACAAACCAATATCCCTGATCAACATAGATACAAAAATCTTCAAGAAAATACTAACAAATCAAATCCAGCAGCACATGAACAGTGAAAAAAAAAAACATTGCAATGTGATAACATTTGTAAAATTGAACTAAAAAATTTCCCCCTTGAAGTTACCAGATATTCTGTAATGTAGCTATAGCAATCCTATAGAGGAATTGTATGTTTAAAACAGAAAAAAATAGATCTATAGATTTTCTTAATGTAAATTTCTGATCTTTTGGGCTTTTTTCTATCTGATGACCTCAAATTACAAATTATTTCCTGTGTCTACTCAGTTACACAACTGTCTGCCAAGAGTTCCACATGACTTTTTACAACAAAATCAAAGTAATCTTGTTTCTGCTAAACACATTTTATGAAGGATTTCAAAAGACAAATGATGCAAATACATTTTGACAGAGAGATCTAACACTGTGAAATATGTAAATGTTTTTTCCTATCTGGAATATGTGAGAAGGTTCTGTAACACTATTCAAATGATGAGAAAATTATCTTGGGTATACAAAGACAGTTTAATAGGGAGTAAGAGAACTTGAATTCTAATCTCTCTTCTGTTCTAAATTGCTCTGGTTGAATAGTTTCTTAACCTATCTAAGCCTGTTGTCAGATGTAAAACCTGGAGAGCAACAGTTTCTCTCTCACATCACATAGCTGTTAGGCAAAGTTAAAGACTGCATTAATTAATGTTATTTTAACATTATTGATTTTGAATCAGTAGCTAACCATCCAAAGAAAACTAGAATGTTAATTTGAAAAGTGTCTTATTAGCAGCAATATTAAAAGGACCTAATTCAGTTGCACAAGCTTAATGGAAATTAGAATTTCCATTAAAAGAAAAGCAGCATGTTTTAAAAGAAAGTAATAAAAGAAAATAAGTGGAAAAATACCACAGACTATTCAAAAGAAAGGCACAGAGTTATTCCAAAATATTAACTTTAATTAACAAAAAAAGTCTATAATAATTATCTATTAGGAAATTGTGTAGTGCAATAGGCTTGCCCAGATAATGTCTACCCCTTCTAAGGATCTGCAAGTGAATTTTCTAAAATTCATGTATTCAAATAACTAATCTTTTGTAAAATAGTAATAATAATGCCACAGTTTTTGTTTTGTTTTGTTTGTTGTCTTTTGAGGCAGAGTTTTGCTCTTGTTGCCCAGGATGGAGTGCAATAGTGCGATCTCAGCTCACTGCAACCTCCACGTCCCAGGTTCATGTGACTCTCCTGCCTCAACCTCCTGAGTAGGTGGGATTGCAGGTGCCCACCGCCATGCATGGCTAATTTTTAGTAGAGATGGGGTTTCACCATGTTGGCCAGGCTGGTCTCAGACTCCTGATCTTAGGTGATCCGCCCACATTGGCCTCCCAAAGTGCTGGGATTACAGGCATGAGCCACTACACTTGCCCACAGTTTTTTTTAAGTATTAAAGTCTTATAAAGCGTTAAAAGTTGTTGCTATTGTAATCTGATTGAGAATGCATTTTTTTGGAGCCTAAACAGGCATCTAGCATGTTGCTGTCATTCCTTTACTAAGAAAATATCACTAACAGTGGCTTAAATTAATATGCTCTGCTCTCTTTTTCTATTCATACACAAACATGCAGCCTTTGTTCATGGATGCCCATTCTGTTAGTCTGTTGTGAGTTCCCAGATTATATTCGTGGAACTGAATTGAGCTAATTACACAGATCTTTGACTATCACGTAGTACAAAGGCTTGTGCATAGAAAGCTATCCAGTTTTAATACTGGCCAAAAGTCCTGCAGAATTGCTGCTGCTTCTTGCAGACAATTATTTAAATGTCTAAGGCATTTTTAGTGGTGTATAATTTATAAGGCAAGAAATTTGTAAGCAATACAATTTCTATAAAAGAAAAAATAGCATTGTAAAAAATTATTTTATTTTACTTGTAGGAATCAGAAATCTCTCAAAGTGAGTATAACAATACAGTTATTATTGGAAAAAACAATTCCCAATTCTTAGGTACTTTAGAAAGAAATGAAAGGTGAAGATATTACACATCTAAAGAGAGTGGTTTGCATTACCTTTGTACACCATTAAGCAACCCAAATTATTTTTGTCGGCCAGTCAACATTTCAATCATATCTGGCTTCTTGGTGTTTATCCAAATGTTTGTTTTTTTACATCATGTTGACTCCACAGCCACAGTAATTTTTAAATACTCAGTTCCTCTACCTTTGGACTTCAGGGCATTAATATACAGCAGGCATTTTAACAATGTTTTATATGAAAGAAAAAGTATTCAATAGTGGTTTGATATGGAAAATTATAATAAATGGCTGGCATTTACTGAGCACTTATCGTGTGCCAGGCACCAGCTTTTACACGTATTATTTTATTTTACCCTCACAGCAAAAAAGGAAATTGAGCATTGGAGAGGTTAGGTAACTTATCCAAGGCCATAGACTTAGTTAATAAATAAGCTAGGATTCAAACCCAGATCTAACTTAATCACTTATCTCTCAACATTCAACATCCTGTTATTGCAAGAGCAGTTCATTAAACCTTGCAGCAAATTCAGTGTTTCAAGAATGTAATACATGCTGACAAAGATATGGATACCATAGCTTTCCCAGTCTTCTATAGATAACCATTATTTAATCAGTGTTCAGAGCTATAACTGAAGAAGTGGGAGAAGGAGAAAGAGGAGGAGAAAAACAAAAACAAGAACAAAATGAACAAGAACAGGAAGAAAAAAAGAAAAAATTAATTTAATATTTTTCCCTTGGAAAATAAAAGCTAGATTCCAAATATATATCATTTGGATCATATTGATTAGATCTTAAGTTATTGTTTCTCTGATCTAAACCCATCCTTCTTTTCTTTATTTTGTAAAGTTGGGACAGAAACTTTGTGAATTATGTTTCTTCTTTGTCAGTTAATTCTTGTTAAAATCTGCTAAAGAGAGCTGCAGAAGAAGATTATAAAGCATGAGGAAGGCTAATATATTTTGGAAAGAAATAATATGGATAACAACGGCAGTAGATGAACTAGGAAACAAAGAAGCAACAGAGAAATTCACTAAAAGAACAAAATGAATCTTTAAAACATTAATAAAATTTGAAAACTTCTGGCACAATTGATCAAGAAAAAAATTAAGACCACAAAAAAATTGAACTGAAGAATAGAGAAGTAGAGCTACAGCAGAAATGAAGAAAGAATAATGAGGGTTTCTGCCTCGAGGAATGGCGGATGATTTAGCTCTTATGAATACTCTAACTCCCAATGGAAAATGTAGTAGAGACAAAGTGGAAATGTGGGATTATTGCAACATATAATAAAGAAAACTTCCAACATACACAAAATAGATTACTATAATGAATCTTGAAAAAAGTCAGAACTTAAACATCTGAGGAGAGAACACTACCATAGCTGCTGTTATTTCTGAGATTGCAAAATAAGGCTGGTTCTGGGAATATATAAGAAGGTGGAAATTGGAATCAAATGCTTCTTCAGTGTAAAAAGCCATTGCTAGGGTGAAGCTGACACAAACAGCCAGTTAACAGAAAGGAGCAAACAAAAGTTAGAAAATATTCAAAATACATAATGCATAGTGATAGTGCAAGTGTGTGAAAAATGTGACCTCATACACTGTTTATGGTAATAATAATAGTGTACAATCTTTCTGAAGCCAATGTGGCAATATGTTTCAAAACCATAAAAGTGTCCATACTGTTTCACAATGTGATCCACACCTGGTAGTTCATTTAAAGACAGGATTCAGAGATGTGCCCCAAAATTTACATTCCTAATGGTAATAAAATACATTCATCGTGTAATAGAGACCAAACAATTAAACCTGAGCAAGGATTATAACCAAATCACCTTTTCCAGGAAGGCTTCCAGACAATCTATATGTGAAGTAGCTACCCCGTCTGTGAGCTCCCACTGTCCCCTAATTCATCATTCTTACAGTACTCCATAAGGTGATGGTTTGTTTGATGGTGTGACCCTTGAGACTATGGACTGTGTCTTTATCTCTGTATCTCTAACATCTGCTCAAAGAAGGATTCAATAAATATTATCTGAATGAATTGAAGAAAAAAAATAGGGAGAAAAGATATTTTTTCATGAAAAAGGCATTTATTTGTAGACATGACAAAAACGTGTAGGGATAAATTCATATTTCTTTTAATTTAAAAATTATCAATAGCTGGTTCTTCCACTTTATTAACAACTTAAGGCCTGTGCTGAGTTTCTTTCATTCACTTTTCCGGATCCACACCACACCCTCTCCACCCTAGTCTGTGCTGCAGGAAGCTGACCTGCATGGACTGTGTCTACTGAATTTTTTGCCCTCTGGGTTCCATGAGGTTCTGTCAGTGGGAAGCCTGGTGGCAGATTGAGGTTGATGGGAGAATGAGGTAAGAATGTTAATTTCCTTGCTCCCTACCTTCTGGGTCATTGGGAAGCTACAGTTCTGGTTGGGCAATCATCTCCAAACAGCCACCCACTCCTGCTCCCTCCCCTTGCTTCTTCAGGCCTAGAAATAATACTGTCTCTCCATCTTGCTAGCTCTGGCATAGTTTGGTTTTCTAAACTCTGCCCACATGTTTGTAAACAGTACTCTTCTCAAATTGCCTAGTTCAAATGGGCCTTCCGAGTCTTGCCAGAACCCTGACTATTAAAACACCTTTGTTCACAATTCTGAATAAGATCTTGAAAAGGGGGCAGATTTTATAGTTGACAGTAGAATCCTCTAGTGTTTTTTTATTTCAAAGATATAATAATGAATATCAAGAGGATCTTTTAAGGCAGTGTTCATTAGCAGAAATGTGCTAAGAGTTTTTCTATGGGCAAGGGGGAATGCTTTTGAAAATGAATAATATAAACTATAGTTAGAAAATAGCATAAAACAAGCTGTTTCATAGCAGAAAAAAAGCTATAAACCAGGAAAAACATTATTATTATCAGTTTTCGATCCATAGAAATGATGCAATTTAATCTTAAAATTTTTAAGAACAATAAATAGTAAGAATCAGTAGACAATAAGTGCCTCCATTATCCTATCCATTTTTATATCCTATACTTCCAATGCTTAGAACAGCACCTTGTACATGAGTACTGAGAAACTGCTTATTCAATTAACTAATCAGGAAGAATACTGTAAACAAAACAGAAAATACCATCTTATACTTGCATAAAAAGGAAGATTTTACACTGAGAATATGAAATGACAATCCAGTTATTATATAACAATTAAAACATAAGCAACTAAAAGATGGAACTGGAACATAGTAAATACTCATAAATAAATATATAAAAATGATTGATATGTACATAGACTAAAACTACTGGACTTGTACTAAAACAATAGATACCATTTTTTAAGGGAATACATCTATTAAGTACATTACATATACTATTAATAACTTTAATCTGCACATTCCTGTTATGTGGAGGTAATTAAGGAAGGCCTAGGAGGAGGTGATAACTGTGTTAACTCAGAAAGAAGAAAGGGATGTTGTCCAAGAAGATGAAAGGAGAAAGAAAGTTCCAGGTAGAACAACAGCATGTGCAAAATTGCAGAGACAAGACAGCAGGATGCATTTCAGGAACTTCAGACATTTCAGTCCTAAAGAAGCGGTGAAAGTTGCCAGGAGACAAAGCAGGATTTTATCATGTAGACCATGGGAAGCTATTATTTTTACATAGAAATATCATTATCTAACATTTGTTTTAGGTGTGTGTATGGCACAGTAGTGTAAAGATGACTGTTTAGTTATTTAGTTATTAAGAATAAAATGAATAATAAGGGTAAGTAATATATAAAGCACAGACACTCGTTCTTTTCTTTCTTAGGTTGTTGCTGTGCTGCTTTTTGCATCCCTGCATTATTATGCCAGTCTACATTCTAAGAAAAGTCACCTATGGCTTTGTGTCCCCCCAGTCAGCTGTTTAGTCTGTCTGGCAGATCCCCACTGGTGTTTATATGAACCGTATCTTTTGGAGTTGTACATCCTTTGTCTAACGCCCTAACAAGGCTCTACAGCACTCACTGGGACAAGAGCACCACCTTGTGTTGCATCACTGGCTGTTCACAATTCTCAGCATGCTTTGTTTTCGCTTCAGCTAGAGCTACTGTGGCTAAGGCCTTTGAAGCTTCCTCCCAGGAGTAGCATGGAATAGAAAACTGTTAACAAATATTTTTCCAAATATAACAAAAAGGGAGTCCATGCCCTTTTTTCAATACAGCAATACTGCTAACGCCTAAGATTAGTATATTGGTTGCTACATGCTGGAAAATGCTTAGCTTATGTCCTCTGAACTCTTGCTATTTATTATTGTTTTCAACAGATTTATGCTTTAAGAAATGTTTTCAATGCAACTAAAATTATGATCCAGGAGCTAAAAGTCAGTTAAATGTAAACTTACCCTGTTCTGTCTTATAGAGCCCCACAGTCAATAAAGTTTTTGAAAGAATTCCAAGGAGTTCTTTGAAAGTACATTCCTTGATTTCTGCAAGCCTTTGCAAGCAGAACAACTATTTAAACTATTTTAAAAGAATTATTGGAGAAAGAAGTTTTCTTAAATTCCTGGAGAAGGACCATGCATAGATTCTTTCTGCCTCCGCCCTACACCACATCACAGGCAGTTTTGTCTTACTTTTCTATTTTTCAGGCTTTACTTCTTTGTCATATTTATTGCAAAATGAGCTCCAAGTAAGTAGAAGTTTATTACTATTTTCTTAGAGTAGAAGCCAACATACTACCAATAAAAATGCTACTGAGCACACATAATGAACATGCAATGAAAATGGAAAAATCCATTAATGTATATTGTTCCCATTTCAAGATGGGAAACTGAAGCTCAGAGAGGATTACAGAAGTTCATACATCTAGTAAGAGGTACAGTCATTTCAAATCCAGGTATCTTGGACTCAGCACTTGTACCCCAAACCATTATGCTTTATTGTCTCTAACCATAGCATTCCAAATCATAAGTGTATATTAATACAACCATCTCTTAAGTATAATCCAAACAAACCATATGCAAATGTCAAAACTGACACAAATTTTTTAAAAGTTGATCATTCAAAACTTACTGCAAAACTACAGTAATGAGGGTGGCTGACAAGATGGCAAAATAGGAACAGCTTTGGTCTGCAGCTTCCAGCAAGATCAACGCAGAAGGCGGGTGATTTCTGCACTTCCAACTGAGTTACCCGGCTCATCTCATTGAGACTGGTTAGACAGCGAATGCAGCCCACAGAGGGTGAGTGGAAGCAGGGTGGGCATAACCTCACCCAGGAAGCATAGGGGATCCAGAAACTCCCTCCCCTAGCCAAGAAAAGTCATAAGGGACTGTGCTATGAGGAACAATGCAGTTCGGTCCAGATACTATGCTTTTCCCAGTCTTCGCAACCCAAAGAGCAGGAGATTCCCTCGGGGGCCTACGACCCCAGGGCCCTGGGTTTTTGAGTATGTGGTTTTCCCCTCACAGCTTAAAAAAGCTTCTGGGAGGTTCGAACTGGGCAGAGCCCATCACAGTGCCACAAAGTTTCTGTAGCCAGACTGCCTCTCTAGATTTCTCTTCTCTAGGCAGGGCATTTCTCAAAGAAAGGTGGCAGCCCCTGTCAGGGGCTTATATATAAAACTCCCATCTCCCTGGGACAGAGCACCTAGGGGAAGGTGCAGCTGTGGGTACAGCTTAGGCAGATTTAAACATTCCTGCCTACCAGCTCTGAAGAGAGGAGCATATCTCTCAGCACAGCACTCGAGTTCTGCTAAGGGACAGACTGCCTCCTCAAGTGGGTCCGTGACCCCCGTGCCTCCTCCCAGCAGGGGTCAACAGACAGCTCATACAGGAGAGCTCTGGCTGGCATCTGGCAGGTGCCCCTCTGGGATGAGCTTTCAGAGGAAAAAACAGGCAGCAATTTTTGCTGTTCTGCAGCCTTTGCTGGTGAAACCCAGGTAAACAGGGGCTGACATGGACCTCCAGCAGACCTGCAGCAGAGGGCCTTGACTGTTAGAAGGAAAACTAACAGAAAGGAATATAATCAGCATCAACGAAAAGGATACCCACATAACTTTTCCATCTGAAGGTCACCAACATCAAAGACCAAAGGTAGATAAATCCATGATGACAAGGAAAACCTAGCACAAAAAGACTGAAAATTCCAAAACCAGAATGCCTCTTCTCCTCCAAAGGATCACAACTGCTCGCCAGAAAGGGAACAAAACTGGATGGAGAATGAGTTCGATGAATTGACAGAAGTAGGCTTCACTAGGTGGGTAATAACAAAGTCCTCCAAGCTAAACGAGCGTGTTCTAACCTAAGGCAAGGAAGCTAACAACCTTGAAAAAAAGCTAGAGGAATTGCTAACTAGAATAACCAGGTTAGAAAACAACATAAATGACCTGATGAAACTGAAAAACACAGCACGAGAACTTCATGAAGCATACACAAGTATCAATAGCCAAATTGATCAAGTAGAAGAAAGGATATCAGAGATTGCAGATCAACTTAATGAAATAAAGCATGAAGATAAGATTAGAGAAAAAAGAATGAAAAGGAACAAAGCCCCAAGAAATGTGGGACTATGTGAAAAGACCAAACCTAGGTTTGACTGGTGTACCTGAAAGTGACAGCAAGAATTGGAAAGATCTAAAATTGATGCCATAACAGCACAATTAAACAAACTAGAGAAGCAAGAGCAAACAAATTCAAAAGCTAGCAGAAGACAAGAAATAGATTAGAACAGAACTGAAGGAGATAGAGACATGAAAAACCCTTCAAAAAATCAATGAATACAGGAGCTGGTTTTTTGAAAAGATCAACAAAATAGATAGACAGCTAGCCAGACTAATAAAGAAGAAAACAGAGAAGAATCAGATAGACACAATAAAAAATGATTAAGAAGATATCACCACTGACCCCTCAAAAATAGAAACTACCATCAGAGAATACTCTAAACACCTCTATGCAAATAAACCAGAAAATCTAAAAGAAATGGATACATTCCAGGACACATACACCCTCCCAAGACTAAACCAGGAAGAAGTCAAATCCCTGAATAGACCAGTAACAAAAGCCAAAAGCAATGGCAACAAAAGCCAAAATTGACACAATAGGATCTAATTAGACTAAAGAACTTCTGCACAGCAAAAGAAACTATCATCAGAGTGAACAAGCTACAAACTGGAAGAAAATTTTTGCAATCTATTCATCTGACAAAGGGCTAATATCCAGAATCTAAAAGGAACTTAAACAAATTTACAAGAAAAAAAAAACCATTAAAATGCAGGCGAAAAATATCAACAGACAATTCTCAAAAGAAGACATTTATGTGGCCAACAAACATTTTAAAAAGTTCATAATTACTGGTGATTAGACAAATGCAAATCAAAACCACAATGACATACCATCTCATGACAGCTAGAATGGCAATGATTAAAAAGTCAGGAAACAACAGATGCTGGAGAGGATGTGGAGAAATAGGAATGCTTTTACACTGTTGGTGGGAGTGTAAATTAGTTCAACCATTGTGGAAGACAGCGTGGCAATTCCTCAAGGATCTAGGATGAGAAATACCATTTGACCCAGCAATCCCAAAGGATTTTAAATCATTCTACTATAAAGACACATGCACACGTATGTTTATTGCAGCACTGTTTACAATAACAAAGACTTGGAACCAACCCAAATGCCCATTAGCGATAGACTGGACAAAGAAAACGTGGCACATATACACCATGGAATACTATGCAGCTATATAAAAGGATGTGTTCATGTCCTTTGTAGGGACATAGATGAAGCTGGAAACCAACATTCTCAGCAAACTAACATAAGAACAGAAAACCAAACACCACATATTCCCACTCACAAGTGAGAGTTGAACAATGAGAACACATGGACACAGGGAGGGGAAGACCACACGCCAGGGCCTGTTGGAGGGTGGAGGGGATAGTGGAGGGACAGCATTAGGAGAAATACCTAATGTAGATGACAGGTTGATGGGTGCAGCAAACCACCATGGCATGTGTACACCTATGTAACCAACTAGCACCTTTTGCATATATATTCCAGAACTTAAAATATTTTTTAAAAAATCAAAAATTACAGTAACCAAGATAATGTGGTATTGGCATAAAAATAGGCATACACATTGGTTTAATAGAATTCATAGTCCAGGATGGGCACAGTAACTCATGACTGTAATTCCAGCACTTTGGGAGGTCGAGGTGAGAAGATGTCTTGAGCCCAAGAGTTTGAGGTTGCAGTGAGCTGTGATCATGTAACTGCACTCTGTCCTAGGCAACAGAGTGAGATCCCATTTCTAAAAAATGTAAAAAACAAAATCCATACATCTATGTTCACCTGATTTTCAGCAAAGGTGCTAAGACCATTCAATAAGGAAAATAATAGTCTTATTACCAAATTTTGCTGGGGCAATTGGATAGCCACATGCAAAAATAATAAAATTGGACCTTTACCTCATACCATATACCAAAGTTAACTCAAAATGGATAAAAGACCTAAATGTAAGAACAAAAATGGTCAATCTCTTAGAAGAAAATATAGGCAAAGTTCTTTATGACTTTGGGTTATACAATGGTTTCTTACAAAAGACACCAAAACCACAGCAACAAAAGAGAAAGCAGATAAAGTAGACTTTACCAAAATTAAAAACTTTCATGCTCTAAAGGGCACCACTGAGAAAGTGAAAAGTCAATCTACAGAATAGGAGAATATTTTTGCAAGTCTTCTATTGATATGGGACTTGTATCTAGAATATAAACAGAAATATTACAAATCAACAATAAAATGATAAATAGCTGATAAGGTTTGGCTCTGTGTCCCCACCCAAATCTCACCTTGAATTATACTCTCATAATTCCCACATGTTGTGGAATGGACCCAGTAGAGGATAATTGGAATCATGGGGGCAGTTTATCCCATACTGGTCTCATGGTAGGGAATCAGTCTCATGAGATCTGACGGTTTTATCAAGTGTTTCCGGTTTTGCATCTTCATTTTTCTCTTGCCACAATCATGTAAGAAGTGCTTTTCTCCTCCCACAATGACTCTGAGGCTTCTCTAGCCTCATGGAGTCCAATTAAACCTCTTTTTTTTTCAAGTCTCAGATATGTGTTTATCAGTAGCATGACAATGGACTAATATAGTAAATTGGTACCAGTAGAGTGTGGTGTTGCTGAAAAGATACCTGAAAATGTGGAAGTGACTTTGGAACTGGGTAACAGGCAGAAGCTGGAACAGTTTGAAGGACTCAGAAAACAGAAAAATGTGGGAAAGTTTGGAACTCATAGAGATTTGTTGAATGGCTTTGACAGAAATGCTGATAGTGTTATAAACAATGAGGTCCAGGCTGAGTTGGTCTCAGATGGAGATGAGGAACTTGCTGGAAACTGGAGCAAAGGTGACTCTTGTCATGTTTTAGCAGAGACTGGTGGAATTTGCCTGCCCTAGAGATTTGTGGGACTTTGAACTTGAGAGAGATGGTTTAGGTATCCAACAAAAGAAATTTCTAAGCAGCAAAGCATTTAAGAGATGAATTGGGTGGTGTTAAAAGCATTCTGTTTTGGCCAGGCAAGGCAGCTCACACCTGTAATCCCAGCATGGGAGGCTGAGGCGGGTAGATCATCTGAGGTCAGGAGTTCAAGATCAGCCTGACTAACATGGAGAAATCCTGTCTCTAGTAAAGATACAACATTAGCTAGGTATGGTGGTGCATGCCAGTAATCTCAGCTACTCGGGAGGCTGAGGCTGGAGAATCACTTGAACCTGGGAGGCAGATGTTGCAATGAGCCAAGATCATGCCATTGCACTCTAGCCTGGGCAACAACAGCAAAAAAGTAATAATAATCAGTTTTAAAAGGGAGAGTGTAAAATCTGCAACTTGACAATGTGATAGAAAAGAAAATTCCATTTTCTGAGGAGAAATTCAAGCCAGATGCAGAAATTTGCATAAGTAATGAGAAGCGAAATGTTAATCCTCAAGACAATGGAAATGTCTCCAGGGCATGTCAGAGATGTTTGAGGCAGCCTGTCCCATCACAGACCTGGAGGTTTAGGAGGAAAAAATGGTATCATGGGCAGGGCCTGGGGCCCCTGTGCTATGTGCAGTCTAGGGACTTGGTGTCCTGTGTCCCAGCTTCTCCAGCCATGGCTGAAAGGGACCAACATAGAGCTCAGGCCAAAGCTTCAGAAGGTGCAAGCCCCAAGCATTGGCAGCCTCCATATGCTGTTGAGCCTGCAGGTGCACAGAAGTCAAGATTTGGGGGTTTGGGAACCTCCACCTAGATTTCAGAAGATGTATAGAAATGCCTGAATGCCCAGGCAGAAATTTGGTGCAGGGACAGGGCTCTCAAGGAGAATCTTTGCTAGGGCAGTGCAGAAGGTAAAATGTGGGGTTGGCTCTCTGTGTGGAATTGGACTTCTTGCATCAGTGTGACCTGGATGTAAGACTTGGAGTCAAAAGAGATCATTTTGGAGCTTTAAAATTTGACTGCCCTGTTGGATTTCAGACTTGCACGAGCCCTGTAACCCCTTTGTTTTGGCCAATTTCTCCCATTGGAAACAGTTGTATTAACTCAATACCCATACCTCGATTATATCTAGGAAGTAACTAGCTTGCTTTTGATTTAACAGGCTCACAGGCAGAAGGAACTTGCCTTGCCTCAGATAAGACTTTGTACTGTGGACTTTTGGGTTAATGCAGAAATGAGTTAAGACTTTGGGGGAGTGTTGGGAATGCATGATTGATTTTGAAATGTAAGGACATGAGATTTGGAGGGGCCAGGAGTGGAATGATATGGCTTGGCTCTGTGTCCCCACCCAAATCTCATCTTGAATTGTACTCCCATAATTCCCACATGCTGTGGGAGGCACCCAGTGGGACATAATTCAAATCATGGGGTCAGTTTCCCCCATACTGTTCTCGTGGTAGTGAATAAGTCTCATGAGATCTGATGGTTTTCTGCTTTTGCATCTTTGTCATTTTTCTCTTGCAGCTGCCATGTAAGAAGTGACTTTCACCTCCCATCGTGATTCTGAGGCCTCCCCAGCCATGGGGAACTGTAAATCCAATTAAACCTCTTTTTCCTTCCCAGTCTCAGGTATGTCTTTATCAGCAGCATGAAAATGGTCTAATACAGTATCCTAATTTAAAAATGAGCAAAGGACATGAATAGATAATTCTCCAAAAATAATATACAAATAGTCAATAAGCACATGAAAAGATGATCAAAAGATGATTAGCCACAAGGGAAATGAAAATCAAAATCACCAGATGTCATTTCACAACCACTAAGATGACTCCCTTTAAAAAGATAGACAATAACAAATGTTAGCAAGAATGGAGATATTCAAATTCTCATTCATTGCTCATGGGCCTGTAAAATGGTGATAGCCACTTTGGAAAATAGTCTGACAGTTCCTCAAAGGGTTAAACAGAGTTACCACATGATTCAGCAATTCCTCTTGTAGATATATACCCAAGGAAAATAAAAATGTATCTACATAAAAACGCACACACATGTGTTCATAGCAGCAGTATTCATAATAGCAAAAAGGAGAAACTACCCAAATGTCCATCAATTGATGAATGGATAAACAAAATGTAGTATATTTATACAATGATATATTGTTTAATAATAAGAATAAATGAAGTAGTTATACACGCCACTTCATGCATAAACCTTGAAAAACATAAGTGAAAAACCTAGCACAAAGGATCACATATTTCATTATTCCATTTATATGAATTTTCAAGAATGGGAAAATTACAGAAAGTAGATTGGCAGTTGCCTGATGCTAGTGAGGAAAAGAAGATTGTTGGGTGATGGCTAAGGAATGTGGGTTTTTTGGAAGAGGTAATGTAATGTATTAAAATTGTGTTAATGGGTGCATAACTCTGTGAATATACTAAAAACTTGAATTGTACACTTTAAGTGGGTGAATCAAATGACATGTGAATTATATCTTAAAAATCCATAATAAACAAATATGTGATGGTCATTCAGGAACATTTTATTTTGCACACAGAAGCACAGGGGCACGTGGTGATGCTGAGACAAAGTCTTAGGTCAGACATTAATATGAAAACTGCAAGTCTCTAAAGCCTCATGTAGCTGCTCCTCAGAAATGTATTTAAGACATGATTGGTTTCAAAAACAAGAGAGTTAGTGAACAAACAAAAGTATACACAATAGTAAAACTGCTGTAAAGATTACCTTGATGATATTAAATTAACATAAGTTCATGGGAATAAGTTACTGCCATAGACAAAAAAAGCTTACTTTCAGGTTCCCTTTGCCATGATGAACAGAGAGAAAAATGAATTAATGTTTTTGTGTCACAAATCAAGTATGGATAACCTTAGACATTTTTTAGCTTCTTTAACCAGTCTTAAAATGACACAAACCAATGTATAGTCAAAACATTACTTCTGGAGAAGCCCTACTTTTGGATTAATTTTTGGAAATTAAGAATTGCTAAGGAATATTGCCATTTAGGGATAGGCATATAATATTGTAATAATGAATTTCTTTTGAAAAATATCAACTTGGCCGGGCGCGGTGGCTCAAGCCTGTAATCCCAGCACTGTGGGAGGCCGAGGCGGGTGGATCACGAGGTCAAGAGATCGAGACCCTCCTGGTCAACATGGTAAAACCCCGTCTCTACTAAAAATACAAAACATTAGCTGGGCATGGTGGCGCGTGCCTGTAATCCCAGCTACTCAGGAGGCTGAGGCAGGAGAATTGCCTGAACCCAGGAGGCGGAGGTTGCGGTGAGCCGAGATCGGGCCATTGCACTCCAGCCTGGGTAACAAGAGCGAAACTCCGTCTCAAAAAAAAAAAAAAAGAAAAATATCCATTTTTACTTATAATAACCATTCAGTAATTCAAAGCAGAAATTTGTTTTAATATTTAATTTTAATTTTTGTGGGTACACAGTAGGTGTATACATTTATGGGGTACATGAGATGTTTTAATGCAGTCATAAAATGTTTAATAATCATATCATGTAAAATAGGGTATCCGTCTCCTCAAGCATTTATCCTTTGTGTTATAAACAATCCAATTTTATTCTTTTCGTTATTTTTAATGTACTATTGAGTTATTGTTGACTATAAAAATTGTCACCCTGTTGTGCTGTCAAATACTAGGTCTAACTCTTTCTATTTTTTCTGTATCCATTAACCAACACCCCCAGACCCCCACTATCTTTTCCAGCCTCTGGTAAGCATCCTTCTGCTCTCTATGTCCATGAATTCAATTGTTTTGATTCTTAGATTCCACAAATAAATGAAAAAATAAATTTCTGTACCTGGCTTATTTCACTTAGCACAATGACCTCCAGTTCCATCCATGTTATGGCAAATGACAGGATCTCATTCTTTTTATGACTAAGAAGTACTCCACTGTGTATAAGCACCATACTTTATCCATTCATCTGTTGATGGACACTTAGATTGCTTTCAAATTTTGGCTATTGTAAACAGTGCTGTAATAAACATGGGAGTGCAGATATCTCTTTAATATATTGATTTCCTTTCTTTTGGGTATATACCCAGCAGTGGGATTGCTGGATCATATGGTTGCTCAATTTTTAGTTTTTTGAGGAACCTCCAAACTGTTTTCTATAGTGGTTGTATTACTTTACATTCCCACCAACAGTGTACAAGGGTTTCCTTTTCTTCATCTACTTGCCAACATTTGTTACTGTCAAGACAAAAATTTCAAGGAATGTTCTGAATACATATTTAGGTCAATTTCTTTAACATAAATTTTATACTTATGTTTTATTTTAAAGTTACTTTACAATTTATTTCTATAATGTCTATATATATTACTTACATGTTTATGAGTTTTAAACAAAATTTTAACTAGAAATTATTACTTTTAAAATTTCATTGATGAATTCAATTATTGATGACTTCATATAGTAACTAGCTCTTGCTAAATTATGATGAAATAACAAAAATTGCAGCCTGTCAGGGCTTACAACAACAAACATGTTGTTACTTTACATGTTAGCAGGAGGTTGCCTGTGTGTTCCACCTTCTTTTTCCATTTGTGATTTAGGTAGAGTAGCAGTCTCCATGTGGAGCTTTGTCATTGTTGTGGTAGTGGGAAAAGAGAGCAGGCAGAACCACAGACGGCTTAGTGCTTCTGAACGGTAATAGTACACACCATTTCTGCTTAGATTCCATTGGCCATAGCAAGTCATCTAGCAAGCCCTGACATCACTGAACTGCAGAAGTACACAGAAAAAAACACCATTGGTCAGTGAAGTCTGACATCACAGAATGGAGAATTGTCAGGCTTTTACAGGAAAAACAACAAACATGTAAAAACAGTAATCTGCCAACACCAGGAATAATAGAGTCTGAAGGAAATATTAGAGATAATCTAATTCAATCTCACAAGTGTATAGATGAGAAATCAGAGGCCTAGAAAGGGAAAGTGATTTGCTATAACTGATCAGGATGATATCTCTGATAAAGAGTCTCACACCATAATAGAATTCACCTTTTTATTTATAGGAACAATTGATAAATGAAAAAAAGAATAGGGTAGGCCACCTTAACTACGTATCTGCACACACACAGCAAGATTAATAATTTCAACCAGCAAACTCATATTTATGCTACTAACTGATAAATATTATGTATATCTAACAAGGTTCTTAGAAAAAGAGAAATTACTCCTATTTATTTTTGGAAACACTACAAATCAAGACTTGATTTCTTGTTATGATTGTAGACAAGAAAAGTATGGAGAAAATGTTAATAATGCAGATTAAAGTGCGTCATGTCATGTCATATTGCAAATAACACCAAAAAATTGGAGAAATATTCTCCCAGTACTTGAAAACTCACCTAATTCAGTAAAACAGTCACACACACATAATTGACAAACAAGTAATGTTTTAATATCAGTCTTTTCTTCCATCTTAGTAGTTAATGTTAACAAGCATATCAACCAACATTCATGATTAAACACATCATGTTCATCAACTACAACCATAGGGAAGCAATGGATATAGGAAGGTTAGTAAAAAAAAAAAAATCAGAAAAAATTCTGTATTAATCAATTGGTTATATTAAAATCACTATATATTGTTTTATTATTTCTAATTTGTGCTATACATTGTTAATATCAATACACTTTATAATAAACTTATATAAATACATACATACATTTTTAGAAAGCTGCTTGTTAAACATTTACCAGTAAGCAGTACAAATAGAGATATTCATCAAATACATCCCAAAGCTTCTGATATTATCAACGTCTACAGACACAAGAAAAAAAGAGCCTTCGCTATTTATTGAATGCTTTTATGTTCATGCATTTAAGTACCTACAAAGTGTAAGGATCTGTTTCTAATTTCAATGTTAACTACAAAGACGTAGTCTCCTCAAGGAGTTAAAAATTCAACATAGGGAATAATAGACATAAACACTACTATAATGCAAAGCAGTATGAGCAATACTGCCTTCTCCCTGCCCCCCCCCAAAAAACATAGGAAACATAGTGACAAAGTAATGTGCCAGTGCACTTTAGTAAGAAATGTCAAATCTGGAATTAGAAATGGTTTACATACATTCCTAAACACTCTAAAAGTTTTATTACAAACTTATACATTATTCTAATATTTATCACAGTGATTTGTGCATAGTAAATTATCAACATTACATCATCAACGTAATGTCTCTTGAACTTATTAAAGGTAAATCTGGCTGGGCACGATGGTTCATGCCTGTAATCCCAGCACTTTGGGATCTGGGATCTGAGGTGGGCAGATCACTTGAGGTCAGGAATTGGAGACCAGCCTGGCCAACATGGAGAAACCCCATCTCTACTAAAAATACAAAAATTAGCTGGACCTGGTGGTGTGTGCCTGTAAAATCGCAGCTACTAGAGAGGCTGAGGCACAAGAATCACTTGAACCTGGGAGGCGGAGGTTGCAGTGAGCCAAGATCACCACATTGCACTCCAATCTGGGCAACAGAGTAAGACTCTGTCAAAAGAAAGAAA